>NC_142740.1:5835722-5993639 GCF_051943395.1 Hippocampus bargibanti
CCCGCAGCCAGAAAAAGCCAAGCTGCAACATATGTGGAGGCGCTTCGGGACATAACGCATTGATCTCAGCGCGCGCTCGTGGCGGAGGATCATCGCTTGTTGACGTGTCGGCGCACAACAAGCGGCTGACGTTGACAAGAGCCTCCGGCGTGGGCGGGGATTCGGCACATATAGTATAGTGCGATCAATAAATACATCGATGGATAAATGGATGAATACATAATTCAATCAATACATGTAGATCAATGGACAAATCAATTAACAGATAAATAGACGTGTGAATAAATACATTCATACTTTAATAAATAAATAAGTACATTGATGAATACATAGATGACAAATAAATAAATGAATGAATACATGAATGGGTTAATAAATAAGTGAATAAAAAAAAGATAAGTAAATGGTTGAATAAATATTCTATAAATAAATACACGAGTGAATAAATGAATGGATAAATAGATACATGGCTGGATAAATGGATGAATAATCAAATAAATTGCGAAATGGACGAATAAATAAAAAATACATAAACAGGTTGAAATAGATGAATACATGAATGAATAAATCAATCAATAAAAAATAAATAAACAGATCAAAATGAATAAATATTCATAAATAAACAAATAGATAAATGGACAAATAAATAAAAAATAAACACAGGTTGAAATAGATCAATAAAAGAATGAATAAAGATATTCATATCTTAATAAATAATTAAGTAAGTAAATTGCCGAATAAATAGATGAATAAATACCGAGATGAATAAATAAGTAGAGAAATACATAAATAAATGGCTGAATAAATAAATAAGTAAATGTTTGAATAAATAATAAACAAATAAAGGAACAAATGAATAAACACATTAATGCCTTAATAAATAAATAAGTAAATTGACGAATAAGTAGATGAATGAATAAAGACCAAGACAAATAAATGAATGGATGAATAGATGAATAAATAAATATCTAGACGAATAAGTAAATAAGCAAATAAATGAATGGATAAAAAAAAAGTGGACGAATAAATAAATACATATATAAATACATAAATAAATTGACAATTGAGTAAATTGACAATATATCTATCTAATATAAATAAATAAATGGCTAAATAAATAAATAGATGGATGGATAAAATAAATAAATACATTAATACAATACTTAAATAAATAAGTAAATTGCCGAATAAATAGATGCATGAATAGACAAATAAATAAATAAATAAATAAATAAATAAATGGATTAAAAAATAAGTGAATGAATAAATAAAGAAATAGATGAGTAAATGGTTGAAGAAATAATAAATAAATAAAGGAATGTATAAATAAATTAATGCATTAATACTTTAATAAATAAATAAATATGTAAATTGACGAATAAATAGAGGAATATGTTAATACCTAGATGAATAATAAATAAATACATATATAAATAAGTGGACGAATAAATAAATAAATGGCTGAATAAATGAAGAAATAGATAAGTAAATGATTGAATAATAATAACTAAATAAAGGAATGAATAAATAAAACAATAAGTAAAATGATGAATAAATCGATGCTAGCTAATAGCTGGCTAGTTATATCGCTAATAGCTCAGTAATAGACACCGAGCTATATCGCTAATAGACAGCTAGCTACAGTATATAGCTTATAGCCAGCTAGCTATATGTTTCATAGCTAGCTAATTAATAGATAGCTAATAGATAACTAGCTAGATAGCAGTAAAACTGTCATGCTATTCCAGTACAAATGTTTAGTACACATATGCTAAAATAGATAGATAAAAATGATGGATGAAAAGGCAATAAATAAGTAAATAAATAAATACATAAATAAATAAATGGCTGAATAAATAAAGAAATAGATAATTAAATGGTTGAATAATAATAACTAAAGGAATGAATAAATAAAAAAATAAGTAAAATGACAAATAAATCGATGCTAGCTAATAGCTGGCTAGTTATATCGCTAATAGCTCAGTAATAGACACCTAGCTATATCGCTAATAGACAGCTAGCTACAGTATATAGCTTATAGCCAGCTAGCTATATGTTTCATAGCTAGCTAATTAATAGATAGCTAATAGATAACTAGCTAGATAGCAGTAAAACTGTCACGCTATTCCAGTACAAATGTTTAGTACACATATGCTAAAATAGATAGATAAAAATGATGGATGAAAAGGCAATAAATAAGTAAATAAATAAATACATAAATAAATAAAGAAATAGATAATTAAATGGTTGAATAATAATAACTAAAGGAATGAATAAATAAAAAAATAAGTAAAATGACAAATAAATCGATGCTAGCTAATAGCTGGCTAGTTATATCGCTAATAGCTCAGTAATAGACACCTAGCTATATCGCTAATAGACAGCTAGCTACAGTATATAGCTTATAGCCAGCTAGCTATATGTTTCATAGCTAGCTAATTAATAGATAGCTAATAGATAACTAGCTAGATAGCAGTAAAACTGTCATGCTATTCCAGTACAAATGTTTAGTACACATATGCTAAAATAGATAGATAAAAATGATGGATGAAAAGGCAATAAATAAGTAAATTAATAAATACATAAATAAATAAAGAAATAGATAATTAAATGGTTGAATAATAATAACTAAAGGAATGAATAAATAAAAAAATAAGTAAAATGACAAATAAATCGATGCTAGCTAATAGCTGGCTAGTTATATCGCTAATAGCTCAGTAATAGACACCTAGCTATATCACTAATAGACAGCAAGCTACAGTATATAGCTAATAGCCAGCTAGCTATATGTTTCATAGCTAGCTAATTAATAGATAGCTAATAGATAACTAGCTAGATAGCAGTAACACTGTCATGCTATTCCAGTACAAATGTTTAGTACACATATGCTAAGATAGATAGATAAAATGATGGATGAAAAGGCAATAAATAAATAAATAAATGAGTGAATAAATAAATACATAAATACATGGATAATAGATAACTAGCTAGATAGCAGTAACACTGTCATGCTATTCCAGTACAAATGTTTAGTACACATATGCTAAAATAGATAGATAAAATGATGGATGAAAAGGCAATAATTAAATAAATAAGTAAATAAATGGCTGAATAAATAAAGAAGTACTAGATCATTAAATGGTTGAATAATAATAACTACATAAAGGAATGAATAAAAAAATAAGTAAAATGACGAATAAATTGATGCTAGCTAGCTAGCTAATAGCTGGCTAGTTATATCGCTAATAGCTCAGTAATAGACACCTAGCTATATCGCTAATAGACAGCAAGCTACAGTATATAGCTAATAGCCAGCTAGCTATATGTTTCATAGCTAGCTAATTAATAGATAGCTAATAGATAACTCGCTAGATAGCAGTAACACTGTCATGCTATTCCAGTACAAATGTTTAGTACACATATGCTAAGATAGATATGTAAAATGATGGATGAAAAGGCAATAATTAAATAAATAAGTAAATACATAAATGGCTGAATAAATAAAGAAGTACTAGATCATTAAATGGTTGAATAATAATAACTACATAAAGGAATGAATAAAAAAATAAGTAAAATGACGAATAAATTGATGCTAGCTAGCTAGCTAATAGCTGGCTAGTTATATCGCTAATAGCTCAGTAATAGACACCTAGCTATATCGCTAATAGACAGCAAGCTACAGTATATCGCTAATAGCCAGCTAGCTATATGTTTCATAGCTAGCTAATTAATAGATAGCTAATAGATAACTCGCTAGATAGCAGTAACACTGTCATGCTATTCCAGTACAAATGTTTAGTACACATATGCTAAGATAGATATGTAAAATGATGGATGAAAAGGCAATAATTAAATAAATAAGTAAATACATAAATGGCTGAATAAATAAAGAAATAGATGTCAATACACGAAGGAATAAATCAATAAATGGCTGGATTTTCCAACGCGCCATCCCTGAAGCCGACTAATGCGAAGAAAAGCGCCGTCAACAAACTTTGAAGTGTCAAACCTGCTGCTGAGAGCCGCCAAATGCGCAAGACTGTAAAGTCATTTACGGAGGACGTGGGACTAGTAATCGGCCTGACATGGGAAAAGAAACAAAGGCAAAAACAACAGCCCCCCCCGTCCCCCGTCCCGCCCCTTAATGCCCCCCACAAATAAAATGCGGGGTTTCACTCTTGTGCTCATTATCTGCAGCACCTTAGATGAGGACCAGGAGCAACATGAAAAGTTTGTCTGCACAATTGGCAAAGTCAAATGTGTCATTGACTGCACGGAAGTAACTCAAATAGATAGAAAGCCAGCTGGCTAGCCAATAGATAGCCAGATAGCCGGATGGATGGATGGATAGATAGATAGATAGATAGATAGATAGATAGATAGATAGATAGATAGATAGATAGATAGATAGATAGATAGATAGAACAGCTATAATACTAATACTACTACTACTACTAGTACTACTACTACTACTACTAATAATAATAATAATAATAATAATAATAATACAGTAAAGTCTTGTTATATCGATATCGGTTATATCGATAGTACTGCTTATTACGATAACTATTTCTATGAACGCAAGGACAAAATTTACATGCCGCAGGATCGGATATATCGATAGTCTGGTTATATCGATATTTTTTTCGACTCCCGAGAATATCGATATAACGAGACTTTACTGTACTAATACAGTAAAGTCTGGTTATATCGATATCGGATATATCGATAGTCCCGGTTATATCGATACTATTTCTATGCACGCACGGAGAAAATTACATGCAAACAGGGTCGGATATATCGATAGTCCCGGTTATATCGATATTTTTTCGGACTCCCTTGAATATCGATATAACGAGACTTTACTGTACTTATATTAATAATAATACATTTCATTTATAAGCATCTTTCAAAACTCTCAAGGTCACTTTACACTCGCAGGATAAGCTTTCCTGTGGGTGAGTAGCGGCTGCCACACGCACCAGCGTTCACTCAACCCGGAAGTAACTCAAATAGATAAAAAGCTGGCAAGCTAGCTAGCTATCTATTAGCCATCTGGCTTGCTATTTATTTGAGTAGCTAATAGATAGCTAATATATAGCCAACTAGCTAGCCATATAACTAAAAGCTAGCTCACTAAACAGGAGCTGATGTTACCTATTATTTGACTGTTTTGTGTGAATTTTTACATACAGGTAAAAATGACCCACAACATAATCAACGTCAGCTATCAATAATAAATAACTAATAGCTATCTATTAGCTAATTGTTGGCTGGCTGGCTATCTAGCTTTCTATCTATTAGCTATCTATTAGCTAGCTGGCTATCTATTAGCTATCTATCCAGCAAGCTGGCTATTAGCTATCTATCCAGCTAGCTGGCTATCTATTAGCTAGCTGGCTATCTATTAGCTATATATTAGCTAGTTGGCTATCTATTAGCTAGCTGGCTATCTAGCTTGCTATCTATTAGCTATCTATTAGCTAGCTGGCTATCTATTAGCTATCTATCCAGCAAGCTGGCTATCTATTAGCTATCTATCCAGCAAGCTGGCTATTAGCTATCTATCTAGCTAGCTGGCTATCTATTAGCTAGCTGTCTATCTACTAGCTATATATCTAGCTAACTGGCTATCTATTAGCTATCTATTTGCTAGCTAGCTATCTAGCTGGCTATCTATTAGCTATGTATTAGCTAGCATGCTTTCTATCTGTTTGAGTGACTTCCGGGTTGAGTGAACACTGGCGCGTGTGGCTGCCGCTACTCACCCACAATAAAGCTTATCCTTTGACTGTAAAGTGACCCTGAGAGTTTAGAAATGCTTAGAAATGAAATGTATTATTATTATTATTATTATTATTATTATTATTAGTATTACTATTATTAGCTAGCTGGCGAGCCAAATAGCAAAAATATTCGAGCCTTTATTTGTCTCGCGATGGAGACATTTACATTGTTGACCACTTTCAAGTGTAAAATACAAATGGCCGTCCCACCTTTCTTTGTTTGATTTATTTATTAATTTTTAATCATACTTGTAGCTCATCAGTTCTGCGTTTATTCATGAGCACAAAGAGGCAGTGACACACTTTTCTTTTGATGTCTTCCTCCCCCCCGACGGCGCCGGGAAAAAACTTTCTTTGTGTTTGTTGACGAGGGGGAGCCGGAAGAAGGCGAGCGGCAGCCATGTTGGAGCGCAACAAAAGAGCCTTTTTTTTTTTACCCTCGGCGACGGGATTGAAGGGATTGGCGACGCTTGTTGCCGGAACGAGAAAGTGGGTTAATTAGCCACCCCCCCAGCCCGTAAAAAAACACTCATAATAATCATTTGTCAGCACAGCGGGGAAAGATGTAAAGTTTGTCATTTCCTGTTTTTCTTCTTTTGAAACAATGCGTTTGGGCTTTGCTCGCAGGCAACTTACAAAGCGGATCAGGTTGAAAGAATTTCAATGGAATGTTTTAATCATTTCTGTCATCTCCCAAAGGCATTGACGGTGGTGGTAAAGTAACTACAGTGAGACCTCGGTTTACGCACCCCTTGGCTTACGAACTTTTCAGTTTACGAACGTTAAATTTATGAACATTTTACCTTGGCATACAAACTATTTTTCGGGATACACACGGAGCTGCCACAATGAGTGACATGTCGTTTGCGAATGAACCCGTTCTAACAATCTCCTCTATTTCCCGCCCCCAGTCTTCGGTTATAGCCGCATGTGATTGGTCAAGAACACAGCAGTGAGGAGGGGGGGGGTTACAGAAACACAGATCTGCAACTAAAAATAGCTCGGCAGATGACAGAGAAAGAGTGAGAAAATGGATAGAAAACAGTGGCCGAGTGTAGACTGCAAGGTTAAAATTCCCATCAATCAGGCTCCACAAAAAACCCGCACAAGCCATCTGTACACTTGATGCAAAAAGCTATCAACCCAGCTAAACAGAACACAATTGATGAGGAACAAGGTAAAATGATCGCAGAGAAAGCACCTACGAGAGATCAGTCCTCAAGATGGTGAAAGAAGAAGGCTACGTTCCTCATCAAGTGTTTCATGCTGATGAAACCAGCCGGACACTCCATTCCATCAAGCTATCAATGACCATCACAAAGGTCAATAAAATGACTTTATCATACAGTACTGTGTATTCCTTTGATTACTATACAATAGTACATTTAATATACATAAAATAAGGTATATTTTGTGTATTCTTAAGGCTTATTTAGTAGAAAATCATTTTTTTATGGGGACCCGGGAACGGATTATTCTCATTTTAATGGTTTCCTATGGGAAATTAATTTTTGGGGTACATACTTTTCGCCTTAAACACTATCTGGGAACCACTTAAATTTGTAAGCCAAGGTACCGCCATTCAGGCCATATGTGTCAAAGCCTGCGGGCCAAATCTGGGCCACCACATCATTTTATTCGGCCCGTGAAAGCAAATCAAATTTGTGAAATTCCATGTTGATCTATTGAGCTAGCTAGCTAGCGATCAAGCGAGCTCACTCTTTTTCTATTCATGCTAGCTGGCTAATAGTTACATCACAGGTGTCAAAGTCAAGGCCCAGGGGCCAAACTTGGGCCACCACATCATTTTATTCCGTCCGTGAAAGGAAATCAAACCTGTGAAATTACACATTGCTAGCTAAAGTCCCAACAAAAAAAAAAAAATGTCCTTTTTAAACCACAATAACAGTGGTTCGGTTCTGTTTCATACCCTTGTCTTTTTTTACATTTAAAAAAATTAATGAAATCCTCTTGAACCCATATTTCATTTCATTCATCTATTTGTCTAACTAGCTAGCTAGCTAGATACAGTGTGTATTGTATAATTAAAAAAATAATCACAATGAAATCACCCTCAAATGTAAGAATGCTTTATATTTACATTTGTTGTGTTATTTGATTTATGAAATTCATCAGGCGTGTGTGAAAAGTTTCTTCTCTTCACTTCTTTGAATCTGGCTATCAGGCTAGCAATCGAGCTGGCTACCTAGCTAGTTAGCGATTTACCATGTATTAGCTAGGTAGCTGGCTATTAGCTATCTAGCGAGTTAGCTACCTCAGAGCTATCGCCATTTAGCTGACTGGCTATTTAGCTATCTATTAGCTCTAGCTGTAGCTATCTATTAGAAATCTATTAGTTCTAGCTAGCGATGTGTTAGCTATCTAGCTAGCTTTCTATCGATTTGAATTACCTCCGGGCTGAGTGAACGCTGGTGCGTATGGCTGCCGCTGCTCGCCGACAGAAAAACCTATCCCGTAACTGTAAAGTGACCTTGAGAGTTTTGAAAGGCGCTTAGAAATGAAATGTATTATTATTATTATGATTATCAAGCTATTGATATCTCGTATCTGTATCTGTAGCTAGATATGGTGTGTATCAAGCTACCTGTATCTGTATCAAGCCAGCAAGCTAGCGATATATGGTGTATATGTCGCTAGCTAAAAACAAAAATCGATAGCTAGCTATTGTGTAGGTATCTATTTGTCCAACTAGCTAGCCGGATACAGTGTGTATCAAGTTATTAATATCTAGTATGTGTATCTAGCTAGCAAAATAGCTCGAAATGGTGTGTATGTAGCTAGCTAAAAAGATTGATCATTAGCTATAATGTACGTATCTATTTATCCAACTCGCTAGCTGGATACAGTGTATATCAAGCTATTGATATCTACTATTTGTATCTAGCTAGCAAGATAGCTCAATATGGTGTGTATGTAGCTAGCTAAAAAGATTGATCACTAGCTATTATGTACGTATTTATTTATCCAACTAGCTAGCTGGATAAAGTGTATATCAAGCTATTGATATCTAGTATTTGTATCTAGCTAGCAAGATAGCTAGATATGGTGTGAATGTAGCTAGCTAAAAAGATCGATCACTAGCTATTATGTACGTATCTATTTATCCAACTAGCTAGCTGGATACAGTGTGTATCAAGCTATTGATATCTAGTATCTGTATCTAGCTAGCAAGATAGGTAGATATGGTGTGTATGTAGCTAGCTAAAAAGATTGATCACAAGCTATTATGTACGTATCTATTTATCCAACTAGCTAGCTCGACATGGTGTGTATCAAGCTACCAGTATCTGTATCAAGCCAGCAAGCTAGCGAGTTATGGTGTGTATGTAGCTAGCTAAAAAGATCGATTGCAAGCTATTGTGAAAGTTAGTTAGCTAGACACATCGTTAGAGTGAGTGTGTAATTGTCTATTAAGCTAAAATTTTAGATGAAAATTTACCACATCGTTTATTACAGCAAGCAAGGTTGTCAGTCTTTTTTTTTTTTTTCTGTTGTTGCTGCGGGGCACATTGTTGCCCGGGGCTTGTTATGGATTTGGGGAAGTTATCATAATGTTTCATCCCCTCCAAATATTACAAATAGAGCGCACAACAAATGAATGAATAACTAGTTTTCAAATCGGGAAGTCAAAAATAATGACAATTATGACGACATGACGACAATTTGAAATTTTGGTTGCGACTTTAGCTAGCATCATGAAATTTCACAAGTCTGATTTGCTTTAGCGGGCGGAATAAAATGAGGCCGCGGGAAGCACATTGCTGCGTCTGAATAGAATAGAAATAGAGCTAGCTCGCTCGCTAGGAAGCTTAAACGTTAGATAGCTCGCTAGGTAGCTCGCGCAATCGATGAGCATGGAATTTCACAAGTTTGATTTGCTTTCACGGGCCGAATAAAATGATGTGGTGGGCCACATTTGGCCCCGGGCCTTGACTTTCACACCAGTGATACAAGTGATTAGCCAGCTATCTGAATAGAAAGAGAGATAGCTAGCTTGATCACAAGCTAACGAGCTCAATAGATGAGCATGGAATTTCACAACTTTGATTTATTTCGCGGGCCGAATAAAATGATTTGGCGGGCCAGATCTGGCCCTCAGACCTGGACTTTCACACCTGTGATGTACGGGATTAGCTAGCTATGTCAATAGAAAGAGATAGGTAGCTTGATTGCTAGCTAGCAATCTCAATAATGCTTTGAAAGGCGCTTGTAAATGAAATGTATTATTATTATTATTATTATTATTATAGATGAGCATGGCTCTAAAGCAAGGGTGTCAAACTCTTTTTTCAAATTTAGTTTCACTTTTGAAATAAAAAAATATAACGAGTTATTGTGTTACATACGACAATCTGAAATTTTGGTTTGGACTTTAGCAATCATCATGACACTTGCCATTTTAGTTCAATTGCTAGCTAGCTAGCTTGATAGATGAGCATGGCACTTGTCATGCTTGATTTGCTTTCGCGGGCCGAATAAAATAATGCGGCGGGCGAGATTTGGCCCCCGAGCCTCGACTTTGACACTTGTGACGTAGGGGATTAGCCAGCTAGCTGAATAGAAAGAGAGCTAGCTAGCTTGATATCTAGATAGCTAGCTCAATAGATGAGCATGGAATGTCCTAAATTTGATTTGCTTTGGCGGGCTGAATAAAATGATTTGGCGGGCCAGATCTACGTGAAAAGAAAGGGAGCTAGCTAGCTAGCTAGCTACCTCAATTGATGAGATGGTGTTTTCCAATTTTGATTTGCTTTCGCGGGCCGAATAAAATAATGCGGCGGGCGAGATTTGGCCCCCGGGCCTCGACTTTGACACTAGTGACGTAGGGGATTAGCCAGCTAGCTGAATAGAAAGAGAGCGAGCTAGCTTGATATCTAGATAGCTAGCTCAATAGATGAGCATGGAATGTCCTAAATTTGATTTGCTTTGGCGGGCTGAATAAAATGATTTGGCGGGCCAGATCCATGTGAAAAGAAAGAGAGCTAGCTAGCTAGCTAGCTAGCTCAATTGATGAAATGGTGTTTTCCAATTTTGATTTGCTTTCGCGGGCCGAATAAAATAATGCGGTGGGCCAGATTTGGCCCCCGGGCCTCGACTTTGACACTTGTGACGTAGGGGATTAGCCAGCTAGCTCAACAGAAAGATAGCTAGCTAGCTCTATAGATATAATACATATTGATTAATAAGCATGGATTTTCACAAGTTTGAATTGTTTTCGCGGGCCGAATAAAATAATGCGGCGGGCCAGATTTGGCCCCCGGGCCTCAACTTTGACAGTAGTGACGTAGGGGATTAGCCAGCTAGCTGAATAGAAAGAGAGCTAGCTAGCTTGATATCTAGATAGCTAGCTCAATAGATGAGCATGGAATGTCCTAAATTTGATTTGCTTTGGCGGGCTGAATAAAATGATTTGGCGGGCCAGATCTATGTGAAAAGAAAGAGAGCTAACTAGCTAGCTAGCTAGCTCAATTGATGAAATGGTGTTTTCCAATTTTGATTTGCTTTCGCGGGCCGAATAAAATAATGCGGCGGGCCAGATTTGGCCCCCGGGCCTCGACTTTGACACTTGTGACGTAGGGGATTAGCCAGCTAGCTCAACAGAAAGATAGCTAGCTAGCTTGCTATCTAGATAGCTAGCTCAATAGATGAGCATGGAATTTCCTAAATTTGATTTGCTTTCGCGGGCCAGATATATGTGAAAAGAAAGAGAGCGAGCTAGCTTGATCGCTAGCTAGCTAGCTCAATTGATGAGATGGAGTTTTCCAATTTTGATTTCCGAATAAAATGATGTGGCGGGCCAGAACCGGCCCCCGGGCCTTGACTTGGACACCTGGTCTGTGGTACACGCGATCGCCTGAGATCTTTTTGAGCCCCTGACAATGCTTTTCGTGTCCTACACGGCCTCTCGCGCGTTGCGCTAGCGTGGGCGGCATCTTGGCGACCTCCCACGTAATGGAACAGATGTCGACAAGGAGCGAATGTTTTCGTGGTCGTGTGCGAAGAAACGAAATGCGGCTGCTGTTAATTGTGGAGAAAAATGCGTCCGGGGGAATTGTCGGGATCTCGTAAGAGGCCCAGAGTCAAGATTCCGAAAACAGGTGGCAACGGAATCGCCGGCGGAAAGTCGACATTTGGGGAGGAAGAAAAGAAAAAAAAACACATTGACCTCAAAAAATGAAGAAAGTTTGCAGCGGGTGACGCTTTCCATTTATCGCAAGAGAAGACTTTTAATTGGCTGTTTATCACTGCTGTTAGAAACCATGAACAGGTGAAAGGCGACTGCGGAGCGGCTTCTCGATGGAGCGCCGTATCCGATTTTCCGACAGCCGGCATTGAAAAGATTTGCAGTTTGGGGGAATGAATGGCGTCAACGTTTGCGATGGTGTTTGAGGCAAAACGCTTTGGCATGCGATGGGCGTTGTGACATATTGCGCACCCTGGAAAAAGCCATGATATATGCATCCGCCTATCATTCAGGCATGCCACAACAAAAGGCTGCGGCGACGGCTTTTGTCGGGAGATAACGCGATTAGCGAGTTTTGCGGACGGGCCCGAAAAGAGATTGGATAGAAAAACACCAAGGAGGGGATTTGCGGCGATTTGACCAGGGATGAGCAAAAAAAGGGTTCATCGTACAGCTGCCTGCTAGGTTAACGGTTAGCGTGCCGCACTCCGTGCGCCTAAATGGCTTCTTTTAGCGCACTGGTGTCAAAGTCGAGGACCGGGGGCCAAATGTGGTCCGAAACATCATTTTATTCGGCCCGCGAAAGCAAATCAACCTTGGGAAATTCCATGCTCATCTAGCTAGCAAGCAAGCTAGCGAGTGAGCTAGCTATCTCTCCTTCCATTCAGATAGCTGGCTAATCCATTACATCACAGGTATTAAAGTCGAGGCCCGGGGGCCAATTGTGGCATAAAACATCATTTTATTCGGCCCACGAAAGCAAATCAAATTTAGGAAATTCCATGCTCATCTATCGAGCTAGCTAGCTAGCAATTGAGCTAGCTATCTCTCCTTCTATTCAGATAGCTGGCTAATCCCTTACATCACAGGTGTAAAAGTCTAGGCCCAAAGGCCAAATCTGGCCGGCCACATCATTATATTCGGCCTGCGAAAAAAATAAAACATGGGAAATTCCATGTTCATCTAGCGAGCTAGTTAGCTCCCCTATTCAGCTAGCGGACTGATTACTTACACCACGGGTGTTAAAGTCAAGGCCCTGGGGCCAAACGTGGCCCACCACATCATTGTACTCGGCCCGCGAAAGCAAATCAAGCATGTCAAGTGTCATGCACATCGATCGAGCTAGCTAGCTAGGTAGCTAGCGTGTCCAAGTCATTATTCGGAAGTCCAGATCAGGCCTGCCAAATCATTTTATTCGGCCCTCAAAAGCAACTCAAAATTGTGAAATTCCATGCTCATCTATTGAGCTAGCTAGCTCTCTTTCTATTCACATAGCTAGCTAATTCCATACATCATGGGTGTGAAAGTCCAGGTCTGAGGGTCAGATCTGGCCCGCCAAATCATTTTATTCGGCCGCGAAACCAAATCAAACTTGTGAAATTCCATGTTCATCTATTGAGCTATCTAGCTAGTGATCAAGCTAGCTAGCTCTCTTTCTATTGACATAGCTAGCTAATGCCATACATCACAGGTCTGAAAGGCCAGGTCTGAGGGCCAGAATCATTTTATTCAGCCCACTTATTAGCTAGCTCGATTGCTACCTAGGTCAATCGCTACCTCTCGATCACTCATTCATAGCTCATTCACTAGCTAGCTGCATCACTAGCTAGCTGGATCACAACCTAGCTTGATCACAAACTAGCTCAATTGCTAGCTAGCTTAATCGCTAGCTAGCTCAATCGCTAGCGAGTTTGATCGCTAACTAGCTCAATCGCTATCTAGCTCGATCGCTAATTAGCTCGATCACTATCTAGCTCGATCGCTAGCTAGCTCAATCGCTAGCTAGCTAGATCACTAGCTAGCTCAATAACTATCTAGCTCGATCGCTATCTAGCTCGATCGCTAGCTAGCTCAATCTCTACCTAACTTGATCACTCGCTAGCTCAATCGCGACCTAGCTCAATCGCTACCTAGCTCGAACGCTACCTAGCTCAATCGCTACCTAGCTCGATCACTACATAGCTATCTTGATTTATAGCTCGCCCAATCGCTAACTAGCTTGAACTAACTAGCTGTATTTTCCCCCCATTTAAAATTAGGCAGCTAACTGAATAAAAATAGAGATAGCTAGCTGAATCGCGAGCGAGCTCGATCACTAGCTAGCTTGATCGCTAACTAGCTCGAACTAACTTGCTGTATTTTTTTTTCCTCATTCAGGTGCTCTCGTGGGCTTTTGAGGCGATGCGGGAATTTCTGCTGACCCGGCGGAGGAGCCATCTTGCCAAAAGAGACCCTGGCCGTTGAATGTTAGCGGTAGCGCCTTTGGTCCCCGATGGCTCGATGGCCCGCGTTCAGCCTGGGCCTTCTCTGCTGGCTTTGCTGGCAGTCGGCGACGTTCGCCAACGACAAGCCCAGCGGGCCCCTGGACTGGCTGCTATCCGACAAGGGGCCCTTCCATCATTCGCCCGAGTACGTCGACTTTGTGGACAAGAACAGACAAGGCTTCTCCACCAGATACAAGATATACAGGTTAGCGCTTAGCCAGCTAGCCGATGACGATGTGCCAAAATGTGTCCGCTCCACAAGTGCCGGGGTTTTTGTCATTGTCACTCCAATTGCAGGACCCACAGAATATTGACTTTTAGGACAAACGACATCAACATTCAATTCAGCGTAAGAAACCTTAGACTCAATTATTTTGT
Organism: Hippocampus bargibanti; assembly: GCF_051943395.1. Lineage (NCBI taxonomy): Eukaryota > Metazoa > Chordata > Actinopteri > Syngnathiformes > Syngnathidae > Hippocampus > Hippocampus bargibanti. Next base: position 5,850,356 of record NC_142740.1, read on the forward strand.
CAGAAACAAAAAGTTAATTCCTAAATTATGTGGGTTTTGGGTTATCCGAGCTTGAAAAGGGGGCAGCTGTACAAAACACAATGTTGCACGTACGGCTATTGTGACGCGCGCTATTGACTCTAAATGACATCAGGGTCAGCTATGCGTCTTCAGTTGACGTCTTGAAAATCTATTAGCTGACTAGCTACTGTATCTATTAGCGATATAGCTATTAGCTATCTATTCGCTAGGTATTAGCTATCTTTTCGCTAAGGAAGAGCTATCTATTTGCTAGGTATTAGCTATCTATTCGCTAGCTATTAGCTAGCTATCTATTTGAGTTACTTCCATGTTTAGTGAACGCTGGCACGTGTGGCTGCCGCTGCTCACCCACAGAAAAAAAAACTTATCCTGTGACTGTAAAGTGACCTTGAGAGTTTTGAAAGGCGCTTATAAATAAAATGTATTATTATTATTATTACTACAATACATTGATACCTCAGTTTATAAACTTAATTGGTTCCCAGAAAGTGTGGGTAAGATGAAAACTGTGTCTTCCAAATATGTATTTCCCATAAAAAAGCATTAAAATAAGAATAATCAGTTCCCAGGTCCCAATAAAACATAATTTTCTATTAAATAAGCCTTAAAACTAAACAAAATATACCTTATTTCATGTACAGTGATACCTCAGTTTACGAACTTCATTGGTATCCAGAAAGTGTGTGTAAAAGGAAAAGTGTGTCTTCCAAACATGTATTTCCCATAAAAAAAACATTAAAATGAGAATAATCCATTCCCAGGTCCCCATAAAACATAATTTTCTACTAAATAAGGCCTAAAACTACACAAAATATATCTTATTTCATGTACAGTGATACCTCAGTTTACAAACTTAATTGGTTCGCAGAAAGTGTGTAAAACGAAAAGTGTGTCTTCCAAACATTTATTTCCCATAAGAAACCATTAAAATGAAAATAATCCGTTCTCAGGTCCCCATAAAACATAATTTTCTTTAAAATAACTCTTGAAACTACACAAAATATACATCATTTTACGTGGAATAAATGTGCTAAAGAATTGTAATTAAAAAAATTAACTGCACTGTATAAACACTAGGGAGTAAAACCAAGATTAAGTCAGCGTCATGCTGAGTCGAATGCCAAAGAGTTACTTCCGGGTAGAGTGTACTTTGGCAAAATTCTCAGTTTAATCTGAGAATTTGGAATTTAATCTCAGAATTCAGATTTTCATGTCAGAATTCGGATTTTAATAACATAACTCACATTTTAATATCAGAATTCAGATTTTAATAACATAATTTTGATTTTAATCTCAGAATTCACAGTTAAATCTGAGAATTCTGATTTAAATCTCATTATTTGGACTTTAATCTCAGAATTTGAGATTTAATCTAAGAAATCTGATTTTTGTCTCAGAATTCAGATTCAAATCTCATAATTTGGATTTTAATCTAATAATTCAAATTTAAATCTCAGAATTCAGATTTTTATCTCAGAATTTTGATTTCAATCTCAGAATTCAGATTTAAATCTGATCATTTGGATTTTCATATCAGAATTCAAAATTTCATCTCAGAATTCAAAATTTCATCTCAGAATTCAGATTTAAATCTCAGAATTCTGACTTTAATCTCAGAATTTGGATTTTATTCTCAGAATTTGGACTTTAGTCTCAGAATTCCGATTTTAATCTCATTATTCAGACTTTAATCTCAGAATTCAGATGTAAATCTCAGAATTCAGATTTAAATCTCAGAATTTGGACTTTAATGGCGCGTGTGGCTGCCGCTCCTCACCCGCACAAAAAAATCCAGTGACTGTAAAGTGTCCTTGAGAGTTTAGAAAGTCGTTTAGAAATTAAATGTACAGTGATACCTTGGTTTACGAAGTTAATTGGTTCCCAGACAGAGTGTGTAAGGCGAAAAGTGTGTATCCCAAAAATGTATTTCCCATAGGAAACCATTAACATGAGAATAATCCGTTCCTAGGTCCCCATAAAACATCATTTTCTACTTTCTAATTTTCTAAGCCTTAAAACTACACAAAATATACATATTTTATGTAATATTACAAATTAGCTGTGGTATTATAATTAATGAAATAAACTGTACTGAATAATAGTCGTTTTATTTACCTTTGTGATGGTCGGTTGATGGCTTGATGGAATGGAGTGCGATGATTAGCGATCTCTTGGTACTTATTACTTCACATTATCACAGAATCCCCGTGAGAGTATTCTGTCAACTGCAAGGTTGCGTTTGAGGCCCTGTAGATTAGCGCAACGCGGCAGTGATTAATAGCCATGACGCCCAGAAGAAAAATGGAGGCAAAATGTAAATAGACTACGATGGTTGCCAAATTAAAATCACTTACAATCTGTCCCGCTCCATTTCAACGCCGGCGCCGACAAAAGAGACTCGAGATGCGCTAAAGTGTCGGGGCCTCCGTGTTGAAGCCAGAGTGGCGTTGCGTATCGCCGCCTCTTAAGAAGTCGAATGAATGTTGTTCCTGAAGGGAAAGCAAAGCAAAAGTTGCAATTATACTCGGGAAGGGAACAAAATGGATCAGGAAATGATAAAGTGAACTACTACAGTATTTAGCTCTGCCTCTCAAATGAGCAAAACACCACCCCTATATCCCCCTATATCTACCTCTATCTAGCTAGCAAGCAATCTACCTACCTACCTAGCAATCTATCTACCTATCTACCTACCTACCTAGCTAGCAAGCAAGCAATCTATCTATCGAGCTAGCAAGCAATCTATCTACCTACCTACCTAGCTAGCAATCTATCTATTTATCTACCTATCTAGCTAGCTAGCTAGCAATCTATCTACCTATCTAGCTAGCAATATATCTACATATCTAGCTAGCTAGCAATCTATCTACCTATTTAGCTAGCCAGCAAGCCAGCAATCTAGCTAGCTAGCCAGCAATCTATCTACCTAGCTAGCAATCTATCTAACTATCTACCTACCTATCTATCTATCTACCTACCTACCTAGCTAGCAAGCAATCTATCTATCGAGCTAGCAAGCAATCTATCTACCTACCTACCTAGCTAGCTAGCAAGCAATCTATCTACCTACCTACCTAGCTAGCAATCTATCTATTTATCTACCTATCTAGCTAGCTAGCTAGCAATCTATCTACCTATCTAGCTAGCAATATATCTACATATCTAGCTAGCTAGCAATCTATCTACCTATTTAGCTAGCCAGCAAGCCAGCAATCTAGCTAGCTAGCCAGCAATCTATCTACCTAGCTTGCAATCTATCTAACTATCTACCTACCGACCTATCTATCTACCTACCTACCTACCTAGCTAGCAAGCAGTCTATCTATCGAGCTAGCAAGCAATCTATCTACCTACCTAGCTAGCTAGCAAGAAATCTATCTACCTACCTACCTAGCTAGCTAGCAAGCAATCAAGCTACCTAGCAAGCAATCTATAGAGCTAGCAAGCAATCTATCTATTTATCTACCTATCTGGCTAGCAAGCAATCTACCTACCTATCTAGCTAGCAAGCAATCTACTTACCTATCTAGCTAGCAATATATCTACATATCTATATATCTACTGTCTACCTCGCTCGAAATCTAGCTACCTAGCTAGCAATTGAGCAATCTTGTTATCTAACTAGCCACCAGTCTATCTATCTAGCTGGTTAGAAATCTAGCTATCTCGCTAGCTATCGAGGTAGATAGCTGGCTAGTTGCTGGCTAGTTGTTGAAAGCAAGTCCCCTTTCACTCAATAAACCGTCTTGTGAAGTACGCCGAGCGTCAGCACATTAGCGAAAGCGCAGCGGGAGTAGAGCAGGTGCGCTCAAGAGGCTTTAGTGCTCGAGGCCCCCCCCCCCCCCAAGACCCCCACGTTCCTCAGGTGCCGCTTCTCAAGTTTATGAATATATATTTATTTTTTTATTGATGTACGACGTCGTCTGAATATTTCCACAGAGCAACTCTAAAAAGCTCCACATCTTCAATAGCCCGCTAAGAGCAATGTAATTAGTTTTTGCGCAAGTGACATTTTACTGCAAAAAAAGAAAAAAAAAGAACGTAGCAGTATGCTAGCAAGTGATTGGATTCACTGCACATCCATTACGGAATATGAAAAAGACATAGAAATCACATTGGATGGCTGCCAACTTCTCTTGTCGAAGGCAATTGGGAAAAGGAGGGAGAAAGCATCCCCCTCCCTCGCTAGCCCCTACCCGCCAAAATAAAAGCCTACTGCGAGAGGCCATTGTTTACAAGCGCATATGCAAAGCTCATTTGTTGCTGTCACTTTGTTGTGGTCATTCAAAAACATGTTCATCGAGATTGCGGGCGATTCCACACGAGGGGATTCATTGCCACGCAATTCAAATCTTAGGAGTAAACAGGAGTAATATTTTTCAAAATAAAACATTTCTCTGATTTCTACATAGCTACAGTATCGATACAGTGATACATTGGCTTGATTCACAGAAAGTGTGTGTAAGGCAAAAATGGTGTATTCCAAACATTAATTTCCCATAGGAAAGCATTAAAATGAGAATAATCCGTTCCCAGGTCCCCATAAAACATCATTTTCTACTAAATAAGCCGTAAAACTACATAAAATATACCTTATTTTATGTATAATAAATGTGCTATGGTATTGTAACGAAATAAATAAACTGTACTATATAAAGTCGTTTTATTTATAATAATTATTATTATAATAATTTCATTTCTAAACACCTTTCAAAACCCTCAAGGTCACTTTACAGTCACGGGATCAGTCTTTCTGCGGGTGAGCAGCGGCAGCCACACGCCCCAGCGTTCACTCAACCCGAAAATAACTAAAATAGATAGAAAGCTAGCTCGCGAGCGAATATATAGCTAATAGCTGTCATCATAATCATACATTTCATTTCTAAGTGCCTTTCAAAACTCTCAAGGTCACTTTACAGTCACAGGATCAGTTTTTCTGCAGGTGAGCAGCGGCAGCCACACGGAAAAACGTTGACTCAACCCAAAAGTAAATCAAATAGATAGAAAGCTAGCTCGCTAGCTAATACATATCCAACAGCTATCATCATCATAATACATATCATTTCTAAGCGCCTTTCAAAACTCTCAAGGCCACTTTACAGTCACAGGATCAGTTTTTCTGCAGGTGAGCAGCGGCAGCCACACGGAAAAACGTTGACTCAACCCAAAAGTAAATCAAATAGATAGAAAGCTAGCTCGCTAGCTAATACATATCCAACAGCTATCATCATCATCATACATATCATTTCTAAGCGCCTTTCAAAACTCTCAAGGCCACTTTACAGTCACAGGATCAGATTCTGTGGGTGAGCAGCGGCAGCCACACGAGCCATCGTGCACTCAACCCGGAAGTACCTCAAATAGACAGGAAGCTAGCTAGCTAATAGGTAGCCAATAGATAGCTAAACGATAGCCAGCAAGACAGTCAGCTTGCTAGCCAATAGATACATAATAGATAGATATCGATCAATAAACAAATAAACAAATAAAAATAAATAAATGCATATCGTTCACTCAACCCGAAAGTAACTCAGATAGAAAGCTAGCTCTGTAGCTTATATATAGCTAATAGCTGGCCAGATAGATAGTTATCCAGCTAGATAGCAAATAGAGAGCTTGCTAGTAGCTAGATAGCAAATAGATAGCGAGCTAGCTAGATAGCTAGCCATCTAGATAGCAAATAGAGAGCTTATTTTTGTATAATTTATTTTAGTTATTTATTATGATTGTTAATATATACTCCAATTGTTAATATATACTCTAATATATATATATATATATATATATATATATATATATATATATATATATATATATATATATATATATATATATATATATATATATATACACAGTAAAGTCTCGTTATATCGATATCGGATATATCGATAGTCCCGGTTATATCGATACTATTTCTATGCACGCACGGAGAAAATTACATGCAAACAGGGTCTGATATATCGATAGTCCCGGTTATATCGATATTTTTTCGGACTAACGATTTCGATATAACGAGACTTTACTGTATATATATATATATATATTATATACTCCATTTGAACCTAATTCATAACGAGTGGAAGGTAAAAAAAATAAGTTCATATATCACAACCCTGACCAAAAAACGTCTCCTTAAAATTGAAGTTTCAAAAAATAAAACAATAAAAATCACAGCTCTCTAAATCAAGGCCCGAGGGCCAAATCTGGCCCGCCGGATCATTTTATTCGGCCCACCAAAGCAAATAAAAATTGTGAAATTCCATGCTCATCTATTGAGCTAGCTATTGATCAAGCGAGTTAACTCGCTAGCTAGCTCTGTTTCTATTCAGCTAGCTGGTTAATCCCTTACATCACAGGTGTCCAAGTCAAGGCCCGAGGGCCTAATCTGGGCCGCCACATCATTTTTTTCGGCCCACAAAAGCAAATCAAACTTATGACATTCCATGATGCTTGCTAAAAGCCCAACTAAAATTTGAAATTGTCGTATGTAAACAGCAATAACAGTCATTATTTTTTACTTTAAAAAAAGGTGTTCTTCATTAACTCATTCACTGCCATTCCCAAATTTATTCGGGAATTGAAAACCATGACGTGGAGTGCCATTCCCGAAGTTGTTCGGGTTTTGGTTTTTCTTGCGGTGGGTGATGATAACGCACTGGTCACACCTCTGGCAATGTTTTTCCCTACCATGAGGGGTCAGAAGTTGCCTTTTGTACTACTGCCCCCATTTCAAACCCATATAACTTCAGACCCATGTAACTTAGGAATTAACTATTTTTTTCAAATGAAAGAAGAGAATCCAAGGTTTCTAACGCCAAATTGAATGTTTATGCCGTCCCAAAACGCAATATTCTGTAGGTACTGGAATTATAGTGACAATGACAAAAACCCTGGCACTGGAGTGGACACATTTTTGCACGTCATCTGATGATTGACACCCCTGAGCGAAATCAATCAATAAATTACAAAATGTTGTTGCCATAGCAATTTTTTCCAATTTGAATTCTTGTGTCATCCAGAGAGTTCGGGAGATGGAAGGTGAACAATTTGGCATCAGAAAGAAGAGAAGCGTCGCAGTCACCTTTGACCCCCGAGTTCATCAGGAACGTTCGCCTGCTTGGACGCAGGCCCAGCACGCAGATGATCACCGAAAACCTCATCAAGAAATATGGCACTCACTACTTAGTGTCCGCTACACTTGGAGGTAAACGCGTGCACTTATTTGGAATGGATGCTGCTAACTAGCTAGCTAGCCAGCTAGATTTCTAGCTAGCTATCTATTTATCTATCTCGATTTCTAGCTAGTTAGCTATGTATCTATATTTCTAGCTAGTGTGCTATCTGTCATGATTTCTAGCTAGCGAGCTATCTATCTAGATTCTAGCTAGTGAGCTATCTATCTAGATTTCTAGCTAGTGAGCTATCTATTTAGATGTCTATCTAGTGAGCTATCTATTTAGATGTCTATCTAGTGAGCTATCTCTCTAGATTTCTAGCTAGCTATCTAGAGTTCAAGCTAGCTAGCTAGCTCTAGATTTCAAGTTAGCTATCTCGATTTCTATCTATCTATATATCTAGATTGCTAGGTAGCTAACTATCTATCTGTCTATTTATCAAGATTTCATGCTATCTATGCACCTAGATTTCTAGCTAGCAATATAGATTTCTACCTAGCTATCTATCTATATTTCTAGCCAGGTAGCTATCTAGATTTTCTAGATAGCTATCTATCTAACTAGATTTTGATCTATCTATTTAGATTTCTAGCCATCTATCTAGATTTCTAGCTAGCTCGCTATCTAAATTTGGAGCTAGATAGCTATCTAGATTTCTAGCCAGATAGCTATCTGTAACACACTGTCTGTAAGAAAAGAATCTGTTTTAAAATAAATTAATATTAATACATTTCATTTTAAGCGCCTTACAAAGCTCTCAAGGACAGTTTCCAGCGAGCTAGCTAGCTCATTTGCTTGCATAATAGAAAAACTCACTACTTGGTGTCCGCTACACTTGGAGGTAAACACGTGCACTTATTTGGAAAGGATGCTGCTAACTATCTAAATTTCTAGCTAGCTATCTAATCTATCTAGATGTCTAGCTAGTTAGCTATCTATCTATATTTCTAGCTACCGAGTTATATGTCTAGATTCCTAGCAAGCGAGCTATCTAGATTGTAGATAGCAAGCTATCTATATAGATTCTAGCTAGCGAGCTATCTATCTAGATTTCTAGCTATCTAGCTAGGGTGCAAGCTAGCTAGGAATCTCTACACTTCAAGATAGCTACCTCGATTTCCATCTATCTATATACCTAGATTGCTAGGTAGCTAACTATCTATCTAGATTTCCAGTGAGCTAGCTAGATTTCTACCTAGATAGCTCTCTATCTAGATTTCTACCTAGATAGCTCTCTATCTAGATTTCTATCTATATTTCTAGCCAGCTAGCTATCTAGATTTTCTAGCTAGCTATATATCTAACTAGATTTCTATCTATTTAGATTTATACCCATCTATCTATCTAGATTTCTAGATAGCTAGATTTATAGACATCTAGATTTCTAGCTAGATAGCTATCTAGATTTCTAGGTAGATAGCAATCTGTAAGACACTGTCAGAAAATAATACGTTTTAAATTAAATTATAGATATCTATCTGGATTTCTAGCTAGCTATCTAGATTTCTGGGTATGTAGCTTTCTAGCTAGATTTCTCACTATATACATTTCTAGCTATTTAGATTTCTATCTATCCATCTTCCTAGAATTATAGATAGCTAGCTAAATAATAATAATATTAATACATTTCATTTTAAGTGCCTTACAAAGCTCTCAAGGACACTTTACAGCAAGCTAGCTAGCTCATTTGTTTGCATAATAGAAAAACTCACTACATGCTGTCCGCTACACTTGGAGGTAAACATGTGCTCTTATTTGGAATGGATGCTGCTAACTAGCTAGCTAGTTATCTAAATTTGTAGCTAGCTATCTATTTATCTATCTAGATTTCTAGCTACCGAGTTATCTGTCTAGATTTCTAGCAAGCGAGCTATCTGTCTAGATTTCTAGCTAGCGAGCTATCCATCTAGAGTCTAGCTAGCGAACTATCTATCTAGATTTCTATCTGTCTATCTAGATTTCTAGCTAGCTATCTATCTAGGGTTCAAGCTCGCTAGGTATCTCTAGATTTCAAGAAAGCTACCTCGATTTCTATCTGTCTACATACCTATATTGCTATCTATATATCTAGATTGCTAGGTAACTTACTATCTGTCTAGATTTCTAGCAAGTTAGCTATCTAGATGTCTAGCTAGATAGCTATCTATATTCCTAGCTAGATAGCTATCTAGATTTCTAGGTAGCCCTCTAGATTTCTGGGTAACTAGCTTTCTGTCTAGATTTCTCGCTATGTAAATTTCTAGCTATCTAGCTTCCTATCTACCTAGAATTCTAGAGAGCTAGCTAAAATAATAATAATAATAATACATTTCATTTTAAGCGCCTTTCAAAGCTCTCAAGGACACTTTCCAGCGAGCTAGCTCGCTCATTTGCTTGCATAATAGAAAAACAACATAAAAAAAAAATGACGCCGCCAGGTTTTGCGATCGTTGGGTCTTCAAAAAAGGATTCAAATACATTTTCAAGCCACCTCAACCGAGGACAAAAGGTGCTTGTCCCCAGGCAAAAATCTCGTTGAATATGCGACAGAAAAGCCAAAGAAAATTTGCAACGTCAATTTGGTTTAGCGAGCCGCCGCCGCTGACTTGAGACGCGACTTTTGGCTTTCAGATGATGACTTATCGTTTGGACAACGGCTCTCGACAATCCGCCTGAACTTCCTTGGAAGGCGGCCAAAACTTTACGCGGGATGAAACGAGGACGGACGGCAAGGCGTCGCCATTGGACGCTTGCCAGACAGAAATCGGCCCGCGTGGCTCCAAATGGGGGAAAAAAAGGAAAACAAACCAGATGGACGCCTGAAATTAATAAATAAGATTGACAAATTAAGAGGGTGCCCTTCAGCGGCGGAGAAAGGAAGAAGTATGACCCTAAAAGAGGATGAAGAGAAAAAAAATGGCGCTTGGGGGGGGGCTTCAAGGGTACTCGAAAATCAACCGAGTCCTGCGTTTGTTGATCAGCACTTTGCTAGCTAGCCAATCGTTAGCCAACAGATCCCTAGCTAGGTAGCCAACCAGCTACCTAGTGAATAGATGTAGCTAGCTAGATAGATAGATAGCTAATAGATAGCAAATAGCTAGCAAATACTACTACTACTACTACTAATAATAATAATAATAATAATAAGCGTCTTTTAAAACTCACTAGCAAATAGCTAGCAAATAATAATAATAATAATAATAATAATAATAATAATAATAATAATAGTCACTTGACAGTCACAGGAAAAAAAAATCTGTGGGTGAGCAGCGGCAGCCACACGTGCCAGCGTTCACTCAACCCGGAAGTAACTCAAATAGATAGAAAGCTTGCGAGCTAGCCAATCGTTAGCAAACAGATACCTAGCTAGCCAGCCAGCTAGATAGCTAATAGATAGCAAATAGCTAGCAAATAATAATAATAATAATAATAATAATAATAGTCACTTGACAGTCACAGGAAAAAAAAAATATGTGGGTGAGCAGCGGCAGCCACACGTGCCAGCGTTCACTCAACCCGGAAGTAACTCAAATAGATAGAAAGCTAGCTAGCTAGCCAATCGTTAGCAAACAGATACCTAGCTAGCCAGCCAGCTAGATAGCTAGCCAGATAGCAAATAGCTAACAAATGATGATAATAATAATAATAATAATAATAATAATAATAATAATAATAATAATACAGTAAAGTCTCGTTATATCGATATCGGATATATCGATAGTCCCGGTTATATCGATACTATTTCTATGCACGCACGGAGAAAGTTACATGCAAACAGGGTCGGATATATCGATAGTCCCGGTTATATCGATATTTTTCGGACTCCCTTGAATATCCATATAACGAGACTTTACTGTAATAATAATAATAATAATAATAATAATAATAATAATAATAATAATAATAATAATAATAAATTTGATTTCTTAGCGCCTTCCAAAACTCTTAAGGTCACTTTACAGTCAGTCAGTAATTGGTTCCCTGAAAGTAAGTGTAAGGCGAAAAGATTGTCTTCCAAACATTAATTTCCCATAAGAAACAATTAAAAAGAGAATAATCCGTTCCCAGTTTGTTGCCACGGGCCACATTGTAGTTGCCACCAGGGAGTCAGGAGACAACTCCCTCCCAGCCCTGCCCCCCCCCCCCACTGCCACACTCACCGAACTCTGAGTACACGCTGTACTAACATCCTGAACTTTTGTGTGTTTCTTTGTGCATTACTACACTACGTCACTTTACATACGACACTACCTCACTTGACATTCAGAAATGACATGTATTGTCTGTCGTTTTTAGCCACATTTTAAGGGCCTTGCACGCTGGGTCCTAGAGGACATTCATTTGGCTAACCGTAATTGAACAGTACCTAAAAGCTAGCGACCACTCATTTGACAACAATGAAGTTAAAATCTTAGCGAAAAAATAATAGATGCTTTGAATGGGGAGTCAAAAAAAGCTATTTTCATAAAACAGCAAAACCCTTCGCTAAATCGCCATGGTGATAGCTAGCTACCTAGCTAGCTAATGAGTTATCTAGCGAGTTAGCTACCTCAGAGCTATCTATTAGCTCGCTTGCTAGCTTTCCATCTTTTTGAGTTACTTCCGGGTTGAGTGAACGCTGGCGCGTGTGGCTCCCGCTGCTCACCTACAGAAAAAAAATCTAGTGACTGTAAAGTGACCTTGAGAGTTTTGAAATGCGCTTTAAATGAAATTTATTAATTATTATTATTATTATTATTATTATTATTATTATTATTATTATTATTATTGTTGTTGTTATTGTTTAATTATTTATTTCATCTGTGCTGTATGTCATGCATATTAGCATATTTGATAATAAAGCCGCATTTGACTTAGAGTTTCTTCTCGAGAGCATTTGGGGAAACCATTAGAATATTTCAACCACCCCATATATTACATACTGAGCGCTCAACAAACTCATGAATACAGTCAAACCTGGGTTTTCCACCATAATCCGTTCCAGAAAGCTGTTTCAAAACCGATTTGGTCGAAAACCCAAACATTTCTCATTATAATCAATGTCATCATTTTTTTAACATTACAAACATGTCGACTCTCAATGGAACACTATATGAGGATAACGCGTCGGTGACAATGAGATGCGACACCAGGAAGTGACGTATAAGGAAGCGGAGGGGAGTCCAGTGATGCATTCAAGTACCCTCAGTTTGGTCCGAATAAAATGACGTGGCGGGCCAGATTTGCCCCCCGGGCTTTGACTTCACCGATGTAAGGGACGAGCTCACTATCTGAGTAGAAATAGAGGTAGCTAGCTCAGTCGCTAGCTAGCAATAGATGACCATGGAGTTTCCCAATTTCGATTCGCTTTCGAGGGCCGAATAAAATGATGCGGTTGTCCAGATTTGGCCCACGGATCTTAACTTTGACACATTTGATGTAAGGGATTAGCTAGCTAGCTGAATAGAAAGAGCACTAGCTAGCTCGGTCGCTAGCGAGTGATAGATGAGATGGAGTTTCCCAGGTTTAATTTGCTTCCGTGGGCCGAATAAAATAATGTGGCGGGCCAGATTTGGCCCCCGGGCTTTGACTTTGACATTAGCGATGTAAGGCCTTAGCTAGCTAGCTGAATAGAAGAGAACTAGCTAGTTTTTGTCGCTAGCTAGCAATATATGAGCATGGAGTTTCCCAATTTTGATTTAGTTTCACAGGCCGAATAAAATGATGCGCCGGGCCAGATTTGGCCGCCGGGCCTTGACTTTGACATCCCTGATGTAATAATAATAATAATATATTTCATTTCTAAGCGCCTTTCAAAAAGTTTCTTTGCGGGTGAGCAGTGGCAGCCACACGCCAGCGTTCACTCTATCTAGAAGTCAATAGATAGAAAGATAGCTAGCCAGCTAATCGATAGTCAACAGATAGCTAGCCCCCTAGATATCTCTATAGCTAATAGCTAGCTAGCTAACTAGATAATTACTTAGTGAATACACTGAATGTCACTATTAAATACACAGATAGAAAGCTAGCTAGCAAGTTAGTAGATAGCAAATACATAGCCAACAGATAGCTACCTACAATTCCCTCCTAATAAAGGCTAATCCAATCCAATCCAACAAATCCCCCACAAAGTGACAAAACGAGCACAGAGATGCCTCAAAATGGATGAATAAATTCTAAAATAACAACAGTAAATCTAATGAAAGGTGTATGCTGCTTTCTGTAACCCGCTAGGGATTAGCTAACTATCTGAATAGAAATAGAACGAGCTAGCTCAGTTGCTAGCTAGCAATAGATGAGCATGGAGTTTCCCAATTTCGATTTGCTTTCGCGGGCCGAATAAAATGATGCGGCGAGCCAGATTTGGCCCACAGGCCCCGATTTTGACACCTGTACGCGACAAGCGTTGCTGTGCAATTACCGCTAGGCTAACAATAACAACAAAGCCGCTTTGATTTTTGTCACCGGTGTAATCCGCCTTTGAGCGAGGCACACATTGTTCAAACAAATCCAATTTGCTGTGTCAACAAAATAATTGGCCGTGAATGGTCAAGGACTTTATGATGATGAACGCGCGTCCAACCGTTACCCGAGGGTCGCGGGGGAGGGGGTGTCTGAGTCTATCCCAGATGCCAACGTGACTTGGGGTCCGGCATTGGATGACCGGAGAGGTCTTTAATAGGCAATTTGCCCCACGCAAGATGGTCGCCACCCGGCCAATGTGGACTTACATGTGGCTTTTGATTTCATTGGAGTCATTTTTAAACTTTCAGGTGAATTTTATAATAATAATAATAATAATACATTTCATTTCTAAGCGCCTTTCAAAACTCTCAAGGACACTTTACAGTCACAGGATGTTTTTTTTTCTGCGGGCGAGCAGCGGCGGCCACACGCGCCAGTGTTCACTCAACCCAGAAGTAACAGAAAGTTAAAAAAAAATAATAATATTCAATAACAAATAATATGACAACACAAAGACAGAGTCATTCATTCTTCAGCACTTTCTGTACCGGCTAGATAACAAGCTAGCTCGTAGCTTCACTCAACCCGGAAGTAACGAAAATAGATTGAAAACTAGCTAGCTATGTAATAGATAGCTAGCTAGATAACAAACTAGCTAGCTGGCTTCACTTAACCCGGAAATAACTCAAATAGATTGAAAGCTAGCTAGCCAGATAATAGATAGCCAGCCTGATAACAAACTAGCTAGCTGGCTTCACTCAAACTGGAAGTAACTCAAATAGATTGAAAGCTAGCTAGCTAGTAGAAAGCCAGCTAGATAACAAACCAGCGAGCTGGCTTCACTCAACCTGGAAAAAACTCAAATAGATTGAAAGTTAGCTAGCTAGCTAATAGAGAGCAAGCTAGATAACAAACAAGCTAGCTGGCTTCACTCAACCCAGAAGTAACTCAAATAGATCGAAAGCTAGCTAGCTAATAGATAGCTAGCTAGATAACAAACTAGCTAGCTGGCTTCACTCAACCTGCAAGTAACTCAAATTGATTGAAAGCTAGCTAGCCAGCTAGTAGAAAGCCAGCTAGATAACAAACCAGCGAGCTGGCTTCACTCAACCTGGAAGAAACTCAAAGAGATTGAAAGTTAGCTAGCTAGCTAATAGAGAGCAAGCTAGATAACAAACAAGCTAGCTGGCTTCACTCAACCCGGAAGTAACTCAAATAGATCGAAAGCTAGCTAGCTAATAGATAGCTAGCTAGATAACAAACTAGCTAGCTGGCTTCACTCAACCTGGAAGTAACTCAAATTGATTGAAAGCTAGCTAGCCAGCTAATAGATAGCCAGCTAGATAACAAACCAGCTAGCTGGCTTCACTCAACCCAGAAGTAACTCAAATAGTGTGAAAGCTAGCTAGCCAGATAATAGATAGCCAGCCTGATGACAAACTAGCTAGCTGGCTTCAATCAACCCTGAAGTAACTCAAATAGATTGAAAGCTAGCAACCTAGCTAATAGATAGCTAGCTAGATAACAAACTAGGTAGCTGGCTTCACTCAACCTGGAAGCAACTTAAATAGATTGAAATCTAGCTAGCTAGCTAATAGATAGCCAGATACATAACAAACCAGCCAAACGGCTTCACTCAACCCCGAAGTAACTCAAATAGATCGAAAGCTAGCTAGCTAATAGATAGCCAGCCAGATAACAAACTAGCTAGCTGGCTTCAATCAAACCGGAAGTAACTCAAATAGATTGAAAGTTAGCTAGATAGCTAATAGATAGCCAGCTAGATAACAAACCAGCCAAATGGCTTCACTCAACCCCGAAGTAAGTCAAATAGATCGAAAGCTAGCTAACTAGCTAATAGCTAGGTAATAGCTAGCGAGCTAGATAACAAACTAGCTAAATGGCTTCACTCAACCCGGAAGTAACTCAAATAGATCAGAAGCTAGCTAGCTAGATAACAAACTAGCTATGACGTCCATTGCAATGAAACAAATGACAGCGACATCTTGTTTTTGTGCAGGAGAGGAAGCGCTAACGATATTTGTGGACAAGAGGAAACTGAGTCGGAAAGCAGACGCGAGCGATTACGCTAGCAATTCATCGACGGTGAATCTGGAAGCGCTGCACCAGCTAGCGGCGTCCTACTTCATTGACAGGGAGAGCACCCTGCGCAAGCTGCATCACATCCAGATCGCATCCACCGCCATCAAGGTAAGTGGCCACATTGATAGGAACCCCATTTTGGGACACTACATCGGGTTTTTGTGGAGCTGCAATATTATTATTTTTTTGGGAACATGGATTCGATGGAGTCAAAAGGTACGGAAGAGGATTAGGGCCAACAAAGACGAGAGAAAAAATACATTGCAAGATTCTCACTTTTATCTCAGAATTCGGAATTTGAAATTCTGAATTCAGAAAGAAGTAAAATCAGAATTCTGAGACAAAATTCTGAATTTCAAAATCAGAATTTTCTGACAAAAATCTGAATTTACAGATTACAATTGGAATTTGGAGATTAAAGTCAGATTTCTGAGATTAAAGTCCAAATTCAGAGATAGAAGTCTGAATTCTGAGATGACAGTCCAAAATCTAAAATTACTGTCCGAATTCTGAGACTGCAGTCAGAATTCTGAGATTACAGTCTGATATCTGAGATTAAAGTTCAAATTCTGATATTAAAATCAGAATTATGTGGTTTAAATGCAAATTCTGAGATGTAAATCCGAATTCTGAGATTAAAATCAGAATTATGAGATTTCAATCTGAATTCTGAGATGAGAATCCGGATTCTGAGATTAAAATCTGAATTCTGAGATTAAAATCCAAATTTTGAGACGACAGTCGGAATTCTGAGATTTAAATCTGAATTGTGAGATTATAAACAGAATTATGTGGTTTAAATGCTAATTCTGAGATGTAAATCTGAATTCAGAGATTAAAATCAGAATTCTGAGATCAGAATCAGAATTCTGAGATTAAACTCTGAATTCTGAGATTCAAATCAGAATTCTGAGATTAAACTCTGAATTCTGAGATTCAAATCAGAATTCTGAGTTTAAAGTCAGAATTCTGAGATGAAAATCCAAATTCTGAGATTAAAATCCAAATTCTGAGATTAGAGTCCAAATGCCGAGATTAAAATCCTAATGCTGAGATTAAAATCTGATTTCTGAGATTAAAATCAGAATTATGTGGTTTAAATGCAAATTCTGAGATGTAAATCCGAATTCTGATATTAAAGTCAGAATTCTGAGATTTAAATCTGAATTCTGAGATTATAAACAGAATTATGTGGTTTAAATCCTAATTCTGAGATGTAAATCTGAATTCTGAGATAAAAATCAGAATTCTGAGATTTAAATCTGAATTCTGAGATCAGAATCAGAATTCTGAGATTAAACTCTGAATTCAGGTATTTTAAAATCAGAATTCTGAGTTTAAAGTCAGAATTCTGAGATGAAAATCCAAATTCTGAGATTAAAATCCAAATTCTGAGATTAGAGTTCAAATGCCTGAGATTAGAGTTCAAATGCCGAGATTAAAATCTGATTTCTGAGATGAAAATCAGAATTCTCAGATTAAAATGACAATCTTGTCAATTTGATTTTTTTTTTCCTCGTCCTCTTTTGTAAAAATGGCAGGCGGCCATGTTGCGAATGAATATGTTACATTGAGAGCACTGAATTTTCAATCACAACAATTTTTTTCATCAAGTATTACAAAATGAGCAAAAAAAACAATTTCATATTCGATTTATGGTTCTCAAACTTTTTCGAAGAATATAAAACAAGTTAGCGATGCTAGTTTGCTAGCGGCACCTAATAGAAACTCGCCCCCGACAAGCTAGCGGGGGCGGTGTGGACGCGCTAGCCCAAATCAATTGAGGGAAAAGGGATTATTTGGGGCTTGGAGCTTCACGGGAGCCGAACGCTGTCATGGCAAAAACGCGACGAGTCGCGGCAAGTGGGCGGACGCGAACAAGTTAAGTCGGCGGCAGTCGAGGTTAGCTTTCGTTTTAACGATTCATTTGTTAGCCGTCGTCATGAGAAAGACGGACGGCGCCGTGGCGACGGCGCTCGGTGGTCAGCGCGCTCGTGATGGGATTTCGCATCTGGCGAAAGGAGGCAAGAAAGATAGATGAATGTTGTGAAGCCGTGCCGGTGACAGCTGCTGCCATCGCTCGTCACCTTCAGGTAGCAGCCGGCAATTACGGTGACAGAGGAGAGGGCGCTACCCCCCCCCCCCCCCCCCCAACCCTCACTTCCTGTCTTTTTTCCCCCCCAATGGCTACAGCCAACATGGCACCAGAATTAGCCAGCCTACATGAGCTATTTTGGTCTCTGGAGAAATAAATGTTTGGTTTGGTTTAGCGTTTGCGTCGAGGGTAGAAAAGACATTTTGATGCGTCTATTAATACATTTCAAAGTGGTCCGGAGATGGCCCTGCATTTTTGAAATTCAAACAGAAATTTCCATTTCAAACCATATTTTGTTTCATCCATCTATTTGCTAGCTACGTATGATGCGTATCTAGCCAGCTTCTAGATAACTAGCTAGATATGGTGTGTATCTAACTAACTACCTAGCTAGCTAGATATGGTGTGTGTCAACTACCTAGCTAACTCGATATGGTGTGTATCTAGCCAGCTTTTAGCTAGCTAGCTAGATATGGCGTGTATTTAACTAACTAGCTAGCTAGATAGGGTGTGTATCTAGCTAGCTTCGAGCTAGCAAGCTCGACATGGTGTGTTTGTAACGAGCTAACTAGCTAGATATGGTGTGTATCTAGCTAGCTAGCTATATATGGTGTGTATCTAACTAACTACCTAGCTAGCTAGATATGGTGTGTGTCAACTACCTAGCTAACTCGATATGGTGTGTATCTAGCCAGCTTTTAGCTAGCTAGCTAGATATGGTGTGTATTTAACTAACTAGCTAGCTAGATAGGGTGTGTATCTAGCTAGCTTCGAGCTAGCAAGCTCGACAGGGTGTGTTTGTAACTAGCAAACTAGCTAGATATGGTGTGTATCTAGCTAGCTAGCTATATATGGTGTGTATCTAACTAACTACCTCGCTAGCTAGATATGGTGTGTGTAAACTACCTAGCTAACTCGATATGGTGTGTATCTAGCCAGCTTTTAGCTGGCTAGCTAGATATGATGTGTATTTAACTAACTAGCTAGCTAGATAGGGTGTGTATCTAGCTAGCTTCGAGCTATCAAGCTCGACAGGGTGTGTTTGTAACTAGCAAACTAGCTAGATATGGTGTGTATCTAGCTAGCTAGCTATATATGGTGTGTATCTAACTAACTACCTCGCTAGCTAGATATGGTGTGTGTAAACTACCTAGCTAACTCGATATGGTGTGTATCTAGCCAGCTTTTAGCTAGATAGCTAGATATGGTGTGTATTTAACTAACTAGCTAGCTAGATAGGGTATGTATCTAGCAAGCTTCGAGCTAGCTAGCTCGACATGGTGTGTTTGTAACTAACTAGCTAGCTAGATATGGTGTGCATCTAGCTAGCTTCAAACTACCTAGCTATATATGGTGTGTATTTAACTAACTACCTAACTAGATAAGGTGTGTATCTAGCCAACTTTTAGCTAGCTAGCTAGCTATACATGGTGTGTATCTAACTATCTACCTAGCTAGCTAGATATGGTGTGCATCTAGCTAGCTTCAACTAGCTAGCTATATATGGTGTGTATTTAACTAACTAGCTAGCTAGAGAGGGTGTGTATCTAGCTAGCTTCGAGCTAGCAAGCTCAACATGGTGTGTTTGTAACTAGCTAGCTAGCTAGATATGGTGTGTATCTAGCTAGCTCCTAGCTAGATATGGTGTGTATCTAACTAACCAGCTAGCTAGCTAGATATGGTGTGTGTATAGCTAGTTTCTAACTAGCTAGCTAGATATGGTGTGCATCTGACTAGCTAGTTATTTCTTCCAGAACCAATACGTTTTAAAGTAGGGGTACCACTGTGTGTGTTAATTATTGTTGTTATTATTCTTATTAACCCCCCCCCCCCATGTTAGCCAACATGGCACCCGAATTAGCCAGCCTACATGAGCTTCTATCTTGGACGTCTGCAGCGAGGCAGATGTTCGTTATAATTTTTGTCGCTAACGCTGGAGAAAGAAATGTTTGGTTTGGCTTAACGTTTGCTTCGACGGTATAAAATACGTTTAGATGCGTCTCTCGATAGATTTCAAAGCAGTCCGGTTCACTTTGATGGCCCTGCATTTTTGAAACAGAAATTTTCACTTCGAAGCCTATTTTGTTTCATCCATCTATTTGCTCGCTACGTATGGTGTGTATCTAGATAGCTAGACAGGGTGTGCAGCGAACTGACTAGCTAGCTAGCGAGATATGGTGTGTATCTAACTAACTAGCTAGCTAGCGAGATATGGTGTGTATCTAGCCAGCTTTTAGCTAGCTATATATGGTGTGTATCTAAGTAACTAGCTAGCTAGCTCGATATAGTGTGTATATAACTAGATTCTAACTAGCTAGGTAGATATGGTGTGTATCTAGCGAGCTTTTCGCTATCTAGATATGGTGTGTATCTAACTAACTAGCTAGCTAGCTAGATATAGTGTGTATATAACTAGATTCTAACTAGCTAGCTAGATATGGTGTGCATCTAACTAACTAGCTAGCTTGACATGGTGTGTATCTAGCCAGCTTTTAGCTAGCTATATATGGTGTGTATCTAAGTAACTCGCTAGCTAGCTCGATATAGTGTGTATATAACTAGATTCTAACTAGCTAGCTAGATATGGTGTGTATCTAGCGAGCTTTTCGCTAGCTAGATATGGTGTGTATCTAACTAACTAGCTAGCTAGCTAGATATAGTGTGTATATAACTAGATTATAACTAGCTAGCTAGATATGCTGTGTATCTAGCCAGCTTTTAGCTATCTATATATGGTTTGTATCTAACTAACTAGCTAGCTAGATGTGGTGTGTGTGTATATAGCTAGCTTTTAACTAGCTAGCTAGATATGGTGTGCATCTAACTAACTAGCTAGCTAGACATGGTGTGTATCTAGCCAGCTTTTAGCTAGCTATATATGGTGTGTATCTAAGTAACTAGCTAGCTAGCTCGATATAGTGTGTATATAACTAGATTCTAACTAGCTAGGTAGATATGGTGTGTATCTAGCGAGCTTTTAGCTAGCTATATATGGTGTGTATCTAACTAGCTAGCTAGCTAGATATAGTGTGTATATAACTAGATTCTAACTAGCTAGCTAGATATTCTGTGTATCTAGCCAGCTTTTAGCTAGCTATATATGGTGTGTATCTAACTAACTAGCTAGCTAGCTAGATATGGTGTGTGTATATAGCTAGCTTCTAACTAGCTAGCTAGATATGGTGTGCATCTAACTAACTAGCTAGCTAGACATGGTGTGTATCTAGCCAGCTTTTAGCTAGCTATGTATGGTGTGTATCTAAGAAATTAGCTAGCTAGCTAGATATAGTGTGTATATAACTAGATTCTAACTAGCTAGCTAGATATGGTGTGTATCTAGCGAGCTTTTAGCTAGCTATATATAGTGTGTATCTAACTAACTAGCTAGCTAGCTAGATATAGTGTGTATATAACTAGATTCTAACTAGCTAGCTAGATATGCTGTGTATCTAGCCAGCTTTTAGCAAGCTATATATGATGTGTATCTAACTAACTTGCTAGCTAGATATGGTGTGTGTATATAGCTAGCTTCTAACTAGCTAGCTAGATATGGTGTGCATCTACCTAACTAGCTAGCTAGACATGGTGTGTATCTAGCCAGCTTTTAGCTAGCTATGTATGGTGTGTATCTAAGAAACTAGCTAGCTAGCTAGATATAGTGTGTATATAACTAAATTCTAACTAGCTAGGTAGATATGGTGTGTATCTAGCGAGCTTTTAGCTAGCTATATATGGTGTGTATCTAACTAACTAGCTAGCTAGCTAGATATAGTGTGTATATAACTAGATTCTAACTAGCTAGCTAGATATGCTGTGTATCTAGCCAGCTTTTAGCTAGCTATATATGGTGTGTATCTAACTAACTAGCTAGCTAGCTATATATAGTGTGTATATAACTAGATTCTAACTAGCTAGCTAGATATGCTGTGTATCTAGCCAGCTTTTAGCTAGCTATATATGGTGTGCATCTAACTAACTAGCTAGCAAGATGTGGTGTGTATCTAGCCAGCTTCTAGCTAGATATGGTGTGTATCTAATAAACTAGCTAGCTAGCTATATATGGTGTGTATCTAACAAACTAGCTCGCTAGATATGGTGTGTGTCGATCCAGCTTCTAGCTAGCTAGCTAGATACAGATGTATCTAACTAACTAGCCAGCTGGCTAAATATGGTTTCTATCTACCTAACTAACAAGATCGATAGCTAGCTATTGTGTGAGTATTTGTGTCCAGTTAGTTAACGGGCTGAATAAAAATGAATTGGCGGGCCAGATTTGGCCCCCGGGCCTTTACTTGGACACAGGTAATGTAAGGCATTAGCCAACTATCTGAATAGAAAGAGAGATAGCTAGCTCGCTCGCTACCTAGCTTGATAGATGAGCATGGAATTTGACATGTTTGATTTGCTTTTGCGGGCCGACTAAAATGATGCGGCGGGCCAGATCTGGCCCCCGGGCCTTGACTTGGACACCCTTGCTCTAAAGGCACTTAGTTATTTTGCGGAGCTGACAGCCAAAGTGGGAGCTTCACCTCCGTCACTTTTCAAAAAGGAGTCAAAGGAGAATAATTCCCCCCCTCGACTCTGTGTATCATTTCCACGGGGCGGCGACCCGCACGGTAGCGGAGCGGATCCTTCACGGCGTGATTTGAAAACAAGTTGAAGTGGGAGGAGGAGGGGGAAAAAGGGAAAGAGGCATGAATTGGACATGCGCGAGGCGAAATGGAAGCTGCTTTTCAAGGAAAAGCCCATGACCGATTGGCCTGACTGAGTGAATGAATGGAGACGTTTCGGCTCTCGGCGAAACGCCAAAAACAAACTGGAAACGGCGCTACCTCCTCTTACGAACATCTGGGTAAGCTCTCAGTCGTACAGGAATGGTCCATCGATGAAAAGGTTTCTTCAGCCGTCAACTGTACTTCTTTGAAGGTGTCGGACATTTCGCTTCTTATCCAAGAAGCTTCGTCAGCAAACTAAAGTCTGACTGGTAGTTTCGGCCCGATATATATATATATATATATATATATATATATATATATATATATATATATATATATATATATATATATATATATACAGTAAAGTCTCGTTATATCGATATTCAAGGGAGTCCGAAAAAATATCGATATAACCGGGACTATCGATATATCCGATATCGATATAACGAGATTTACTGTATATATATATCCCTACTGTCCAGACTTGGCGGTGTCGGACTCTGCTATGATTGGTCCCAGCTCGCAGGTTGGGGAAAGCAGAGGACTAATCCCTGCGGCTCCACTAATTGCTTCTATTGTCCTGACTGACGACTGGTCTGATTGCCCAATTTGCCCTGGTATCACCTCATCAGCCTAACTAAGCCTATGTTGCCTAAGCAGTCTATTGTACGAATGATCCAAATTAAACCTCACCCCACCATGGCGATTTGGTGAAGGGTTTTGCTGTTTTATGAGAATCGCTTCTTTTACTCCCCTTTCAAACAATTTATGTTCTTTCGCTAAGATTTTAACCTCATTGTCGTCAAATGAGTGGTTGCTAGCTTTTAGGTGCAAATGTACTGCCGATTGAGGCCCACTAGTATTATCCCTGCGATGTTGATAAAGTCTTTTTTTTTGACAATTTGTCTCCTCAATGTACTGCTCTTTACAATTTTCATTCTTACAATGTATGGAATAAACTACATTACTTTGTTTTTCATTTGGCAGCCTATCATTTGGATGCACTCATTCCTAATGTCCTCTGCTCCTCCCAAACTGAGAGCAGGGACTATTCATATCCCATCAGTCCGGCACCGCCACGTCTGGACAGTAGGGATATATATATAGGGCCGAAACTACCAGTCAGACTTTAGTTTGCTGACGAAGCTTCTTGGATAAGAAGCGAAAGGTCAGACAACTTTAAAGAAGTACAGATGACGGCTGAAGAAACCTTTTCATCGATCCACTTCCAAACGTTGCTTCATGTTCTCATTTTGAAATATCTCGACGGGAAAATATACTAGAAAAGATATATCAACTATAAAAGTACAGTCATACCTCGGTTTACGAACCCCTTGGCTTACGAACTTTGCAGTTTACAAACGTTAAACTGATGAAAATTCTATCTTGGCATACAAACTTTACAAATTTTTAGGGATACACACGGAGCGCCACAATGAGTGATGTGTCGTTGGCAAACGAGCCCGTTTTCCTGACAAGAAAATGGCAGCCGACTTTTTTTCGTCCTCTAATCCCCGCCCCCAGTTGGCGGTTAAAGCCATGTGATTGGTCAAGAACGCAGCAGTGAGGGGAGGTGGTTTAAACATTAAAGACAACAGAGAAAGAGTGACAAAATGGATAGAAAACAGTGAAATTTGGACTTGTTTCAACTTTGATAGTTCAAAGGCAGAGTGTAGACTGCAAGGTTAAAATATCCCATCAATCAGGCTCCACAAATAACCCGCACAAGCCATCTGTACACTTGATGCAAAAAGCTATCAACCCAGCTAAACAGAACACAATTGATGAGGAACAAGGTAAAATTATAGCAGGGAAAGTACCTACAAGGGATTTTTCCTCAAGATGGTGAAAGAAGAAGGTGATGTTCCTCATCAAGTGTTTAATGCTGATGAAAGCGGACACTCCAGTACAGTTTATTTCTTTAAATATAATACCATAGCACATTTATTATACATACAACAAGATATACATTCTGTAGTTTTAAGGCTTATTTAGTAAAAAAAAATAATGTTTTATGGGGACCTGGGAACTGATTATTCTCATTTTAATGGTTTCTTACGGGAAATAAATGTTTGGAAGACATTTTCGGCTTACACCCACTTTCTGGGAATGGAGGCCAAGGCAGAGAACCCCCCCCCCCTTGTGTTTCGATACATCTGGCCAATAATGTTTGATCTCTCATTTGGAATATAATAAGCATCTGCAGTGAAGACCGGAAATTTTACCGTTGGGGGGGGGGGGGGGCGGTGTGATATAGCATATGCTATATCACAGGGCTTATCAAATAATACCCGATATGCTTTCAATATTCATGCCCTGTGAATGCCAAGGCTGTATTGCATTTCCTTACATTGATGTCAGCAATATAATTCATCATGGAGGGTGCGGGGGGTCGCGATGGGAAATATCGCAGAATTGAGTCAAGCGATGTTTGTTTTGGATTAGCGATCCCGCCGCCCGGTAACTCATTTGAGTTTGAAAAGCCCCCCCCCCCCAGTTTTGCCCCTCCCCCATCGCTCAAACGACACAAAATGGTAAATGACAAGCAAAGTGAGGAAAAGCTATCTGGCTAGCGATCTAGCTAGCAATCTATTTGCCATATGTTACTTTTCTGGATGGCTATCTAGCTAGCTATCTAGTTGGCTATCTATTAGCTAGCTAGCTTTCTATCTAGTTATTTCGAGTTGAGTGAACGCTGGCTCGTGTGGCTGCCGCTGGCTAGCTATCTATCTGGCTAGCTATGTATTCACTATCTAGCTATTTAGTTAGGTATCTGTTGGCTATCGATTGGCTAGCTAGCTAGATTTCTATCTATTGGAGTTACTTCCGGGTTGAGTGAACGCTGGCGTGTGTGGCTGCCACTGCTCACCCATAGAAAAACTTATCCAGTGACTGTGAAGTGAGCTTGAGTTTTGAAAGGCGTTTAGAAATGAAATGGATTATTATTATTATAAAAGTGGCCGAACGAAGCGCGACGCAAAGGGAGAAAAATGGAACCCGGCTTTGATGCGCGACGTCATCTCATAGAAGTCATCAGCTAGCGCGCTCGCTAACGAAGCTAAAAGAGGAAGCCGTGCCCGGGCCGCTTTGTTCCCAAAGGCCACGCCAGACGGCTTCGATCAAACACGACGACCGACAGATACGTGATTTGGCATCTTTATTTCCGATTTACCAAGTCTTCAATAATATATTCACTTTTTTTCTTCTTCTGCGCCTTCATAGGGCACCTTCATCACGTTAAATGCTATCTAGCTGACTACCTAGCTAGCTATCTATTTTCTATCCATTGGCTATCTATTAGCTAGCTACCTAGCTGGCTATCCATTTGCTATCTATTAGCTATCTGACTAGCTAGCGAGCTATGTAGCTGGCTATCTATTAGCAATATGGCTATCAAGCTAGGTTGCTAACTGTCTAGCAGGCTATCTATTAGCTAACTGTTAGCTAGCTATCTTTCTATCTATTTGAGTTACTTCTGGGTTGAGTGAACGCTGGCGCATGTGGCTGCCGCTGCTCACCTGCAGAAAAATCCTGGGGCTGTAAAGTGTCCTTGAGAGTTTTGAAAGGCGCTTATTAATCAAAGGTATTATTATTATTAATCCCCCGTGTATAAAAAACGATGTAGCCATGTCTAATCCACAAAACAAATGTACCAATGGGATTAATACCCCGATTAGCTGCTAGCCACAATTATCATCCAGACCGATTCATCCAAACAAAGGCGCGGAAAATCCTACTGGACCCTCTGCATCCTGCCCACCACCTTTTCCAGCGACTACCGATGCATGCGCACCAAATCCAGCAGACATTTAAACAGCTTCTTCCCCCGTCGCCATTAACTCTAAAAAGTCACTCAAATAGAACTGTATAGTGCCTCCATTTTTCTTATGATGATACTAGTGCAGCGTGTTCAATCGTGGACAAATTCCTTGTGTATTCTACATACTTGGCCAATCAAGATGATTTATTCTGATTCGGATTGAAAGTTGCCGTTTTTGGAATTGCTACTCACTAATCTTGGTGGTGACAAGTTGACCTCTTTGTCACCGTTTTGGCTAAAATCACTCAGTTGTGCGCGTGAGCGGGGACAGACAAAAAAATCATTTGCATTTAAATATATACACATCACTCACACCTAGTTCAACGGTGTCGGCCGTAGAAACGGATAATCAGTAGCGAGCTGTGCAATTGACAACTAGGCCTTCAGTAGTGCTACTTCTGAATTCAACAATTAATAATAATAAGTAATAATAATAATACATTAAATTTTCAAGCATATATATATCAATCATAATAATATATTTCATTTGTAAGCACCTAGCAAAACACTCAAGGTCACTTGACAGTCACAGGATCAGTTTTTCTGTGGGTTAGCAGCAGCAGCCACACGCGCCAGCGTTCACTCAACCTGAACGTAACTCAAATAAATAGAAAGCTAGCTAATAATAATAACAATAATACATTTCATTATTATGCTAGCTAGCTAACTAGATAGAGAAAGAGCTAGCTAGATAGCTAAATACCTATCTAACTTATCCTGTGACTGGAAAGCGACGCCGAGAGCCCCGAAATGCGGCCACAAACAAAATGCATCACCGCTATTACCATTATTAGCGAACTATTAGCTAGCTAGAACTACAGGTAACATCCGAGCTACGACCGGACTGGCGCAATTTACGACCACCCGTACTTCCGACCACCAGACCCTTTTTTAAAAAAAAATCTACAATGGCACCGCAACGCGCAAGCAGCCGGCAACGCGTACTACAATTTTGGCCAGCTAGCATGTCACACAATCGCACAGCAATCTAGTGTGTGACTACACTCAATACACTAGTTATATAGTGCAGATAGCATCTCCTGTACACTGCTTTTTTTTTTCCCTTCGGAGTCCGAGCGTGTGTGTCGGCCGACCTCTTCTGAGCATGTCCAGTTATACATCTGTTATACAGGAATAAAAATCGATAATATGAAATATAAAATGATAAAAATGACACTAAAAGGTATGTAAATCATTTATAAATGAACTGTGCAGTAAATAGTTTGGTATATATTACAGGTAGTTATACTGTAATAACAATCGATAATATGAAATATAAAATGATAAAAATGACAGTAAAAGTTCTAAAATTAATAAATGAACTATAAACTAATTGGTATGTTATAGTATTCAGTAAAAATGTTGCTTAAAAACAACAGATTGACATCGGATTTTGACTTACGACTGTTTGACTTACGACCATTTTGTCGGAACGGAACCCGATCGTAACTAGGATGTTACCTGTACAGTCAAAGCTGGCATTTCAAACGTCTCGATTCTCCACCAATTGGGCTTTCGACCAAAAATATCGGATTTTTTTTTAATGCCTCGGTTTGCATTCAAAAATGGGTTGATGACTAAACTGAGCGCACCTGAATGCACCACTTGACGCAATCCATTGTGAGCAGGCACTAAAGGGTAAGTATAACATTTATAAATAAACTGTACAGTAAAGAGTTTTGTATATATTACAGCTACAGTTATACAGTCATAATAATCGATAATATGAAATATAAAATGATGAAATGATAATAAAAGTGATCAAATGTATAAATGAACTGTAAACAGTTTGATATACAATAGTATTCAATAGTAAACGTTGCTTAAAAACAACAGATTGACATTGTATACTATTCTGTCGTGTAAACGTCACGTCGGCCATTTTGAATGGATTTCGACTTACGACCGTTTGACTTACGACCATTTTGTCGGAACGGAAACCAGTTGTAACTCAGATGTTACCTGTATAGTAGTATTCAATAGAAAATGTTGCTTAAAAACAATAGATTGATATTGAATACTATCCTGTCGTGTCAACGTCACGTAGGCCAATTTCAATGGCTTTCGATTTACAACCATTTGACTTACAAACATTTTGTCGGAACGGAACCCGGTCGTAACTCGGATGTTACCTGTATAATAGTATTCAATAGAAAATGTTGCTTAAAAACAATAGATTGACATTGTATACTATTCTGTCATGTAAACATCACGTCGGCCATTTTGAATGGATTTCGACTTACGACCGTTTGACTTACGACCATTTTGTCGGAACGGAAACCAGTTGTAACTCAGATGTTAACTGTCTTCTTAAATTAATGTTTCAAAAAAAATGTTTTTTTTGTTGTCTTAACTCATTCGCTGCCATTCCCGAATTTGTTCGGGTTGTTGGTTTTTTTTTCAGGCTTGGGTGCCGATAAAGTGATGGTCAGACCTCTGGTCGTTATTTTTCTTTTCCACAAGGGGGAAGCATTTCCCTTTTTGTCCATGTTAGGGCTTTGTTACAGCTTCAGCTGTTGTTAAAGCGCTATATCAATCAATATGTATTTGGTCCATATACCCCCATTTCAACCTCAGATAACTCCAGACGCATATAGGAATTCGCTCTTTTTTTCCGATGAAAGAAGAGCATCTAAGGTGGCTTACGCCAAATTGAATGTTTATGACAACAAATATCAGATATATATTTTTTATGCCTCGATTTGCATTCAAAACTGGGTTGTTGAGTATACTGAGTACACCTGAATGCACCACTTGACGCTTTCCATTGTGACGAGGCAGTAAAAGGTAAGTATAACATTTATAAATGTACTGTACAGTAAACAGTCTTGTATACATTACAGGTACACTAATACAGTCATAATAATGGTTATACGAAATAAAAAATGATAAAAATGACACTAAAAGTGATCACATTTATAAATGAAGTGTAAACAGTTTGGTATATAATAGTATTCAATACAAAATTTTGCTTAAAAACAACTGATTGACATCGTATACTATCCTGTTGGGTAAACGTCACGTCGGCCATTTTGAATGGATTTTGACTTACGACCGTTTGACTTACGATCGTTTTGTTGGAACGGAACCCGGTCCTAAGTCGGATGTTACCTGTATTTGATGACAATCAACCTGTTTTACTGAATGGATTTCCACTTACGACCTTTTGACTTACAACCATTTTGTCGGAACGGAACCCGGTCGTAAGTCGGATGTTACCTGTATTTGATGACAATCAACCTGTTTTACTGAATGGATTTCCACTTACAACCTTTTGACTTACAACCATTTTGTCGGAACAGAACCCGCTCATAAGTCGGATGTTACCTGTAATTGATGACGATCTAACCTGTTTTACGTTATTGATCTGTACTTGATGGAAGACTGACATGATGCCAAAAAATAATTATTAATGGGCTCCAAATGGCCAACGTCTTTATTTGAACTCGCTTGTTCAAAGAAAACTGGTCTAATTTTATTTTTTTCTTTCTCCCTTTCTTGTTGCCCAGGTGACTGAAACTCGCACCGGTCCCCTTGGATGCAGTAACTATGACAACCTTGACTCCGTTAGCTCAGTGCTGGTCCAGAGCCCTGAAAACAAGGTCCAGCTGCAAGGTTTGTTTAATTTCCGCACGTTTGTTACTATTAATTACATTTGGTTGATCTTATGTTTTTTTTTTCCTTCTTCTTCACACTGTTGAAAATAATTGTTATTCGGTAAGATGTTTTAATAATAATAATAATATCGACGAAAAGGTTTCTTCAGCCGTCATCTGTACTTCTTTGAAGGTGTCGGACGTTTTGCTTCTTATCCGAGAATCTTCGTCAGCAAACTGATATAAATAATAATACATTTAATTTGTAAGCACCTAGATAGCTATTAGATAGCTAAAAGCCAGCTAGCCAACAGCCAGCCAATAGATAGCTAGCTAACCAGCTAATAGATAGCGATATGTTGTGCATGACAAGGGAAGATATCCGCTCGCGTGTAATAACAATAACAATAATAATAATAATAATGCATTTTTTACAAGCGCCTTTCAGAACTCTCAAGGTCACTTTATAGTCACAGGATCAGTTTTGCTGCGGGTGAGCAGCGGCAGCCACACACCCCAGCGTTCACTCAACCCGGAATAACTCAAATAGATATAGTTAGCTATCTAGCTAATAGATAGCTAGCTAGGTAGCCAGCTAGCTAGTGAGATAGCGAATAGATAGAAAATAGTTCGCTAGCTAGGTAGCCAGCTAGCTAGTTAGATGGCGAATAGATAGCTAGGTAGCCAACTAGCTAGTTAGATATCGAATAGATAGCAAATAGCTAGCGAATAGAAAGCTAGCAAGGTAGCCAGCTAGCTAGTTATATAGTGAATTAGCGAATAGATAGCAAATGGAATATTTTTGCGTAGTTGTGAACCCCCCCCCCCCCCCCCCCGCCGATTTCTCATTCATTCATTGGGGAATCAATGATCTCCGCGTAGTAACTAAACAAGCTAAATTCGGAAAGTGCGACTTAGCACTTGTCGTAACGTAACGCTCAGTTTTTTTTTCGCAGGTCTGCAAATCCTTCTCCCCGAATACTTGCGAAACGGCTTCGTGCGAGCGGCCCTGGGCTACATTGCCTGCGACGGGGAAGGCGACTTTGTCTGCAAGGACGACGACTGCTGGTGCAGTTGCGACGCCAAATTCCCAGAATGCAACTGCCCCTACGACGACCTCCGAGCCATGGAGGAAAGTCTGGACCGGATCGCCCAGTCCTGGACCGGACTTTACAAAGACTTTGAAGAATCAGGTGAGATCCCGCCCCCCTTTCTTACCCTCCTTCCGGGAGGATCGATTCACAGTCCAGGCTTGGTATTCACAGACACGTTGCAGCTATCAATTATTCAGACGAAAAGGGGGACGAAATATGAATTGCTAAGTGCTGCGCCTTCCTTGTCACCGATTCCTCATTCCCTTTGTGAGTCTTTCCTTGTTCTATCGACTCAAAGGGGAACCGCAAGGAGTTCCTGCAATCTGGACAAACACATCCTGGGCAATGATGGGAGGCGGGATTTCATCCCTAGGCCTTCAGTAATGCTACATTGCTCGGCTTTCAGTAATGCTACATCGCTAGGCCTTCAGTAGTGCTACATCGCTAAGCCTTCAGTAGTGCTACATTGCTAGGCGTTCAGTAGTGCTGCATCGCTAGGCCTTCGGTGGTGCTACATCGCTAGGCTTTCGGTAGTGCTACATCGCTAGGCTTTCAGTAGTGCTATATCGCTAGGCTTTCAGTAGTCCCACATGGCTTGGCTTTCAGTAGTGCTACATCGCTAGGCCTTCGGTGGTGCAACATCGCTAGGCTTTCGGTAGTGCTACATCGCTAGGCTTTCAGTAGTGCTATATCGCTAGGCTTTCAGTAGTCCCACATGGCTTGGCTTTCAGTAGTGCTACATCGCTAGGCCTTCGGTAGTGCTACATCGCTAGGCTTTCGGTAGTGCTACATCGCTAGGCTTTCGGTAGTGCTACATCGCTAGGCCTCAGTAGTGCGAGATCTCTAGGCCTTCAGTAGTGCGAGATCTCTAGGCTTTCAGTAGGGCTACATCGCTAGGTCTTCAGTAGTGCTACATCGCTCGGCTTTCAGTAGTGCTACATCGCTCGGCTTTCAGTAGTGCTACATTAGTAGGCCTTCATTAGTGCTACATCGCGAAGCCTTCAGTAGTGCTACATCGCGAGGCCTTCAGTAGTGCTACATTGCTAGGTCTTCAGTAGTACTACATCGCTCGGCTTTCAGTAGTGCTAAATCGCTAGGCTTTACGTAGTGCTACATTGGTAGGCCTTCAGTTATGCTACATCGCTAGGCCTCCAGTAGTGCTACATCGCTAGGACTTCAGTAGTGCTACATCGTTAGGTCTTCATTAGTGCGACATCGCTAGGCTGTCAGTAGTGCGACATCGCTAGGCCTTCAGTAGTGCCACATTGCTAGGCTTTCAGTAGTGCAACATCGCTAGGCCTTCAGTAGTGCCACATCGCTAAGCTTTCAGTAGTGCCACATCGCTAGGCCTTCAGTAGTTCCACAACGCTAGGCCTTCAGTAGTGCTACATCGTTGGGCCTTCAGTAGTGCTACATCACTACGACTTCAGTAGTGCTACATCGCTAGGCCTTCAGTAGTGCTACGTCTGAATCACTCCACAGCTGCAAGTGTGGTGTGACATTGCTACCATCACAAAGGTAAATAAAACAACGTTATTATACAGTAGTTTATTTATTTCATTACAATCCAATAGCACATTTATTATACATAAAATAAGATATATTTTGTGTACTTTTAAGACTTATTTCATAGAAAATTATGTTCTATGGGGACCTGGTAACGGATTATTCTCATTTTAATGGTTTCTTATTGGAAATAAATGTTTGGCAGATCATCCATTGTTTATTTCATTACAATACAATAGCAAATTTATTATACATAAAATATTTTGTGTAGTTTTAAGGCTTATTTAGGTGAAAATTATGTTTTATGGGGACCTGGGAATTGATTATTCTCATTTTAATGGTTTCTTATGGGAAATAAATGTTTGGCAGACGAACCTTTCGCCTTACTCACTTTCTGGGAACCAATTAAGTAAGCTGATGTCTCACCGTAGAGCAAAGAAACACTTGAATGAAGGCGATTAGCATTGGTCATCATGCTGAGACGATTCTGCCGCAAAATCAAATGGATGCTGCCGTTTTTGTTTTGTTTTTTTTTGTTTTTGTTTTTTTTTTCGGGGGGGGGGGGGGGGGGGGGGGGGTAACCGCTCACCGGAAATCTCCCGCTTGAGCGCAATGACTTTCAAATTTGAGGGTTTTTCATCGGCAGGTGGAAAGCAAAGCCTGGAGGCGCATGCCCGGAATCCAAAACATTCAAGGTGTCGTGTCCTTCAGCAGAGGATCTCACTCATTTCCATAACGTGACAGCTTATCAGCAGCAACAGGCCACGACGATAGCGCGCTAGCCGCTAATAACAGCGGGCAAAAAAAATGTTTGGGCCAAAAACTTTGCTTTCATCAGCTTATTTGGTAGTGGTGGTGATGGAAGGGGGGGGGAGGCAAAAAATTCTGATCATGTTTATGTTATAAAGATAAGAAAATTTGATTGATCTAGCAAAGGAGATATTATCAATTTACATCAGCAAAAAATGATAAAAGGAAGATGAACAAAAGGTCGGAGAAATACAGTCAAATCTGGGTTTTCAACCATAATCGGTTCCAGAAACCTGTTTGACAACCGATTTGGTCAACAAACAAAACAAAACATTTCCCATTATAATCAATGTAATCAATATCAGTTTTTTTATTGTGATTGAACAATACAAAGACGTCGACTAAATTTTTGGTCGAAAACCCAATTGGTCGAGAATCGAGAAGTTCGAAAACTGAGATTTGACGATACAGTGAAACTAGGGTTTTTGACCATAATCTGTTCCAGAAACCTGTTAGAAAACCTTCTTTTCCTTTTGGCTTTTTCCTTCAGGGGAATTGGTGGAGAATTGAGAAGTTCGAAACCCGAGATTTGACTCTACTGTCAGACCAGGGTTTTTGACCATAATCCGTTCCAAAAACTTGGTTGAAAACCGATTTGGTGGAAAACCGAGAAATTTCCCATTATAATCAATGTCATCAATATCTACATTTTTATTTTGAGATTCAACACTACAAACATGTCGACTCACAATGAAATTTTTTTGGTTCAAAACCTAATCGGTCGAGAATCGAGAAGTTCAAAAACTGAGATTTGACTGTACAGTCAAACCAAGGTTTTTGACCATAATCCGTTCCAGAAACCTGTTAGAAAACCTTTTCTTTTCCTTGTGGCTTTTTCCTTCAGGGGAATTGGTGGAGAATCGAGAAGTTCGAAACCAGAGATTTGACTCTACAGTCAAACCAGGGTTTTTGACCATAATCCGTTCCAAAAACTTGGTTGAAAACCGATTTGGTGGAAAACCGAAAATTTTCCCATTATAATCAATGTCATCAATATCTACATTTTTAATATTGTGATTGAAAAGTACAAACATGTCGACTCACAATGGAAAATTTTTGGTTGAGACCCAAATTGCATATACTTAATAATAATATATAATATTAGCATATTTGACAATAAAGCTGACGTTGACTTTGAAATTGGTCGAGAATCGGGAAGTTCGAATACTGAGATTTGACTGTACAGTCCAACTAAGGTGTTTGACCATAATCCATTCCAGAAATGTTACACTTGGCTAATGCGTCGGTCACAATGAGACGCGACACCAGGAAGTGACATTAAAGGAAGTGGAGAATAGTCCAGTGGTGCATTCAGGTGCACCCATTTTCAGTTGTAAACTGGCATCAAAAACCTGAAATTTTTGATCAAAAACCGAATTGGTCGAGAACCGAGACATTCGAAAACCCAGTTTGGACTTTCAATCCAAATAGTCAAAGCATCTCCGAATTTTACGTCAGTTTCCCCGATCGCCATAACATGTTATCTGTGGTTGCAGAAGAATTCAAAGCCTTCTACGCAACGCTACCCCAAACGCATTTCCTGAACGTATCCGCCATCCGACACTTGTGGTCCCTGGACGCTTTGCTCCACGGGCGCTACGAGCAGCTGGAGGGGAACGCTGGCGCCGTGGCCAAGCGTGCCGAGAGAGTCGTCTTCAAGCTTTTCGGTTTAAGTAAAAGATGTCGCCGGCAGCCACAAGTTCGCTTGCCGAGAGAGAGGTGAGCCAAATCTCAAAATCCTTCCCCCGTCTGCGTTATGGGAGGCCATTTGGGCCAGATCTGGGTAATATCTGGCCCAGGTATGGGTCATATCGGCCCATGTATGGGACATATCTGTCTCAAATCTGGGTCATATCTGGCCACAATCTGGGTCGTATCTGGCCCATGTATGGGTCATATCCGACCCAGGTATGGCTCATATCAGGCCCGGGTATGGGTCATATCTGGCCCAGGTATGAGTCATATCTGGCCCAGGTATGAGTCATATCTGGCCCAGGTATGGGTTATATCTGGCCCAGGTATGGGTTATATCTGGCCCAGGTATGGGTCATATCTGGGCTAGGTACGGGTCATACCTGCCCCGGGTAAGGGTTATACCTGCCCCGGGTATGGGTCATATCTGGCTCAGATATGGGTCATGACTGGCCCAGGTATGGGTCATATCTGGCCCAGGTATGGTCGTATCTGGCCTCGGCATGGGACGTGTCTGGCCCAAATCCGGGACATATTTGGCCCGGATCTGGGCCAGATTTTCGCCAGATCTGGGTCATATCTGTGCCATATCTGGAGCTCAGAGAACGCGCACAGTGGTGAAGGGCGACAAAAAATGTCTCACTTCATCATTTGGCATTCACGTTCAATTCCCACCGCCGTGCAAAAGTGGCTTAAGAAGAGCGACGCTACGCAACGCGCAAACATCTGAGGATTAACATACATTTGATTTCGGCAAGCGAGTCCCGTCTGATCTTCAAAGTGAAACAAAATGTGAAAGGAAGAGATTGAAAAAGAAAGAAAGAGGAAAAAAGGCAGCGGTTGCCACGCGTTTCCGCCTCTGTTAGAGGCGGCGAGGATCCAAGGCACAAAATATGTCAGGAGACGGCGTGCGAAAAATCACACGCCCGCCGCGTTCGCCGTCACAAATGAAAAAAAATAACACGCACAATCACTCCCCATGTGTAGTCGGCATGTTGTCGCCGTAGTCTAAATGCTAACTTTTAGGCCAAATGCTAACCTTTAGTCCAGGTTCTCGCCTGCACTCAAACGGACAGGTCATATGGGTCACATGACGGAAGAAAAAAAAAATCATGGGATCTTCAGGCTGGTTTGTTTGACAAAAACTGCCAAATGAAGCTCTTGAAATACAACGGGCCAGATCTGGCCCGGATCTGGCCCAGATATAACCGATATATGTCCAGGTATGAGTCAGATATGGCCAGATGTGGCCTGGATTAGGCCCAGATCTGACCAATATATGGCCCACATATGACCCAGATCTGGTACGATATGGTCCAGATCTGAGTCAAATATGGCACGGATCCAGGCCAAATATGTCCTGGATTTAGGGCAGATATGTTCCCTACCTGGGCCAGTTATGACCTAGATTTTGGCTAGATATGACTCCGATCTGGGCCACATATGGGGCAGATCAGGCTCAGATCTGGGCCACGGGTCTTGGGAAAGGCTCTCCCCCCCTTCTATTTAATCAAAAGCAGCACTATTGATATGGCCCGGAGTTAGGCCAGTTATGACCCAGATCTGGGGCAGATCTCACTCAGATCTGGGCCACGGGGCTTGGGAAAGGCTCATTCCCCTCCCTCTTCTTTTTAAATCAAAAGCAGCGCCATTTCTGCGCTTTGGCTAGAAGCTGTTATTCCTGCGCCGAGCATGTCCCGACTACAAAAGCAGAAGGATAAAGTGCGTCCTTTGTTACTACCCCCCCCTCTCGCCGCAGGTCTCAGTCCTACTGGCTGAGTCGCCTGCAGTCCCTCCTGTATTGTTCTGAGAACAACCAGCTGGGCGCGTTCTCCGAGGAGCTCCACAGCTGCAGCTGTCAATACCGACACATCCCCTGCCAGCTCCCCCCGCCCTGCGTGGTCGGCGAAGGCTCCGCTTGCGCCGAGTGTGCGCCAGACAACCGCACCCGGTGCGGGGGCTGCAACCATGGTTTCGCGCTCGTACAGGGCGCCTGTAAACCCATGGTGGCGGATTCTATCGAAAACTACCTGGGCTTTGAGACGGACCTTCAAGATTTGGAACTGGGCTACCTTCTCCAGAGAGCTGATCGTCGGCTAGAGGTATTTTGGGCATTGTTCGCCGGGGCCGTCACTTGGACATTGGACTTATGACTAGGGCAGAGGTTCTTGACCTGGCTTCCATCGAACCCTAGGGGTTAATAGGCACAGTCATTGGAAGAATGAGCGTATGAAACTGGTGGCATTCGGTGCCTCCAACAAGATTAAGAACCACTGGACTGTCTTTAGAAGTCTGAAGCGGGCCCACCTGGACCCGGTTTCGGTTGACGTCCCGCGAGGATTTGCGTTTCTCATGTGGTTTCTTCTCCTTCTCAGGTTCACGCCATTTTTATCAGCAACGACATGCGTCTGAACAGCTGGTTCGACCCGTCGTGGCGAAAGAGGATGCTCCTGACACTGAAGAGTAACAAGTACAAATCCAACCTGGTCCACATGCTGCTGGGAATCTCTCTTCAGGTTTGCCTGACAAAGAACAGCAGCTTGGAACCCGCCCTGACCCTCTACATCAACCCCTTTGGCGGGAGCCATTCCGAAAGCTGGTCCGTTCCCGCCGACGACAAGCACTTTCCCGATTGGCGGGCCACCAAACTGGACCTGCCCTTCGAGTGTTACAACTGGACGCTGACGCTGGGTAACAAGTGGAAGACCTTCTTCGAAACTATCCACGTGTACCTGCGAAGTCGGATAACCACGTCCAACGGAGCCAACGACACCGTGTACTATGAGCCGCTGGAGGTGACGGATCCGGCACGCAATCTGGGCTATATGAAAATCAATGCCGTCCAAGTCTTTGGCTACAGTATGCACTTTGACCCGGAGGCCATACGGGACTTGATCCTGCAACTCGACTACCCTTACACCCAAGGATCCCGGGACACGGCGATGCTTCAGCTGTTGGAAATACGCGACCGGGTCAACCGGCTTTCGCCGCAAGGCCAACCCAGATTGGACTTGTTCGCCTGCCTTCTCCGGCACCGACTGAAAGTGACTGCTGGCGAGGTCGCCCGCATCCACGCCTCCCTGGAGGCTTTCGGCGCCCGTCTGCCCAATTTCGCGGACTATGAAACGACCAAGCTTTGTAGTTAACGCCCACCTGGCGCTCGCCGTCACAACGCCACGAAGCGGACTTTCCCGCGCTCGCCACCCGCGATGCGTTTCTGGACTGGGTAGCATGAGGTCTCCGAAAAACCACTTTGGAGACTCCAGTTTATGAATGTATCAAAATAATCGGTGAATCAGTGATGGAACGCACCGAGTAGAGTACCGTGACCTACGGTAGAAATTCTAATTGGGGAAAAGGAAGCGTTCTATTCGGGACTGCTGATAGCATCCATCTCAGTGAACGGAAAGAACTCGGGTCCTGCTAAAATGTGGCGGTGTGTTTGTTTAGACTATTTTTTATATGTCCCTTTGCTTCAGTCAGGGCGCCCCCTTGCCACAAACACCAGAATGCAGAGGTGTCCATATTTTGGAGATAAATTGATATTAAAAAAAACAGATAACAGAATCCAGGTGGTGGACTTGTTTTTTTTTTACAGTGATACCTCTGTTTACGAACCCCTTGGCTTACCAACCTTTCGTTATACGAACGTTAAATTTATGAAAATTTTACCTTGGCATATGAACTGTTTTTCGGGATACACACGGAGCGCCACAATGAGTGATGCGTCGTTCGCGAACGAGCCCGTTTTCCTAACAAGAAAATGGTAGCCGACTGATTTTTGTCCTCTATTCCGAGCCCCCAGTCCCTACAGGTTTGTTGTGTTTTTTTTCTAGGACAGCCGCACTGCTCGGCAGCCATTTTGAGGTAGAGACGCCATTTTGGCGGGGTGATGGCGGAGCTAACACTTTACATGAAAAAAATGATTGGAT
Organism: Hippocampus bargibanti; assembly: GCF_051943395.1. Classification (NCBI taxonomy): domain Eukaryota; kingdom Metazoa; phylum Chordata; class Actinopteri; order Syngnathiformes; family Syngnathidae; genus Hippocampus; species Hippocampus bargibanti. Next base: position 5,889,338 of record NC_142740.1, read on the forward strand.
TGCTATCAAACGCGAACAGGTAGAGCGGACGGATCGGCGGTGAGAAATTGCTAATGCTAAATGTAGTTTGGCTATGCGTTCGTTTATGGGGCATCACATTTTAAATAGCTCCCAGAGTGCCGCAATCTATTCATTATTTCTTTCTCCCTTCCTCTTTTTCCTTCTTTCTTTCTTTCTTTCTTTATCTAGTAATCTATTTATTTATTTATTCATTTGTCTATATATTTATGGGTCTATGTATTTATTATTATTTTTTTTTGTCCATTTACGTGTCTATTATTGTATATATTTATTCATTCATTTGTGTATTTATTAATCAATTTATTTTCTTAACTATTCATTTGTCTATTTATTTATTTGGCTATTTCATTTTTTATTTGTCTATTTATTTTGTATTATTTTATTTGTCTATTTATTGGCCTATTTGTTTATTTATCCGTTTATTCATTTGTCTCTATTTGACTATTTTTTTTGTCCATTTATTCGTCTATTATTGTATTTATTTATTCATTCACTTGTGTATTTATTCATCTATTTATTTATTCATTTGTCTATTTATTCATCTATTTATGTTCTTATTTATGCATTTGTCTATTTATTTATTTGTCTATTTCATTCTTTATTCGTCTATATATTTTTTACTATTTTGTCTATTTATTGGCCTATTTATTTATCTATCAGCTTGCTGTCTTTGGTGGCTTTTTGGAGGCGTCGCTCCACGCGGCATCCATTATCGTCTGCAAGTGGAAGGCAAAAAAAAAAATGTTTTAATGACAAGAGTTCTGCCCTTTTAAAGTCCGCCAGTAAAAAGGCGTTTTCAAGACTGAAAAGAATCCTCCATTTGCAACAAATCCACTTGATGTTCTGCTAGCATTTTACTTGTTATGTGGCATTCCATTTGTATGCTTTCAATAGTGTCAAGGTTGTCGTTTTTTTTTTTTTTTTTTAATTGGCTGACAGTAAGAGTGACAAGTTTGTAGGACGTTGATGAAAAAACATGCGAATAAATCATGTCTAGCAAATACACGAAAACCTCAGTTTACCAATGCTTTAGCTCACGAACTGTTTGCCTTTATGAACATTACATTCGTGAGAATATAACCTTGGCATACAAACTGTTTTTTTTTCGGGCAAACAAACCAAACCACACGGCGCCACGGTGGCTGGCGGACTAGTTTTCGTCACCCCCTTTCTTTGAGTAGAGATGTGGTTTGTTATCAAGTGGAGTACTTTTACGATTAAAGGACAACCGACACCTCCGGCCAGGTTGCGTCCATAATTTGTAAAATGACTTCAAATGACTTACTGAGCGCATTTTACAAAGATTCCAGCGCATATAGCTAGATTTTACCTTTTAAGACCCGCGCTGAATAGTCAGGAAGTCTTGTTTTCGAGTTGATGACGATGCCCTAAGTGACGTCATGGAAGGAACGCCCCTGACACACAGAAAGCGACACACAATGCATTTTGGGTACTTTTTTTCATCTGAGAACACAATGTTGATGGCAAAACTAGAAGAAAAACTACATAAAGAACTCAATGGTGAATCGTTGTGTGTTGCACCAAGACTACTATTTGATACTAGTTGACACAAATTACCAGTGGACAAATCATTTCCAACGGAGCTTGTGTGCCATCTTGTGCATTTTCTGGGCGCTACATTGGAGTCCAGACGGCTCCAATTGGACTTCTTGAATCGATTGCAAACATTTATGCTTTCCCCTTCAAAACTATTTGAATCATATTCATAACTGGATGAGTAACAAGAAAGCATCTTATCCCAATCTGAACTGTCTGAAGCCATTGTTTTGATTCTGGAGCAGGGCAGTTTGTGAAGGAGTATCCTGGCGTGACATCATGAACATGGGGGCAAGACTTTCTGAATCTACCAGTTACAAGCTCATTTTGTGGCAGTTTTGGGACAGTTGAAGTCATTTTTATTGGTGTTTTGCATTTGACTAAAATATCAGCCTGCGTGTTTTGGGTATTTTAAATGCTATAAAACATTTTTCTAATGTCAGTTAGGCAACAAAAAATGGTTTCGGTGGTGCTTTAAGGGACGGAAAAAGACCCCACCACAGGCTCGTGTTAAGCCGAAGAGGACACAAAAGAAAATGAGGGTCAAGCAGAAGGAGATCTTCGAAAAACACCAACGAGGTGTGCGTTTGTGTGACTTAGCGTCTCACCACCAGTACGCTAAGTCTACCATTGCTACGTGTGATTCAGGGTGTTTCTGTGTTGTCTAAGCAACGGTCTCAGGCAAAACTTCTGTTGATTTGGATTAATGAAAAACAGCTAGCAGGGGACAGTGTGAGTGATGGTATTATCGCCAAAAAAGCACGGCAACTTCACTCGGATATCATCAAGAGGCAACTACATAGACGACCATCACAACGGTCAATAAAACGACTTTAATATACAGTACAGTTTATTTCTTTCAATACAATACAACAGGACATTTATCTATCTATTGTCTATCTAGCTGGCTAGCTAGCGATCAAGCTACCTATCTATTAGCTAAATAGAAATCTAGCTACTTATGTATTAGCTAAATAGCTGTCTAGCTAATTTGTAACAGATAATAAGGAGACAGAATGAATGAACTTAACACAACGAGCCATCTAGGTAGCTATCTATTACCCAGCTACCTTTTTATCTATTTGAGTTACATCCGGGTTGAGTGATTATGAGCTAACTATTAGCTATCTAGCTTTCTATTATTTGAGTTACTTCCGGGTTGGTTGATTGATTATTAACTCACTCTTAGGTAGCTAGCTTTTTATTTATTTGAGTTACTTACGGGTTGAGTGAGCGCTGGCGCGTGTGGCTGCCGCTGCTCACCCACAGAAAAAAAAAAAACTTATCCGGTGACTGTAAAGTGACCTTGAGTTTTGAAAGGCGCTTAGAAATGAAATGGATTATTATTATTATATCATAAAACTTTCAGGAAAAGCGTCCAAAGATTCATTCATTCAGAAAAATGAGCACATGAAAATAACATATTCAATCGTTTTTAGTGACAAAAACCAAAAGGAACATAAAATGAGCCTAATTAAAAATATCTATTCACAGTGTTAATGAAAATGAACGCACATTTTGATAGTTTTAGTGTAAAGGGTCCTTGACAGTCAAAAATGACGTATTATTATTATTATTACTATTATTATTATTTAGTTCCAACGTGAAAAATAACCTTGGTTGTGGCATTCATTGTTTTTCAGTGCCCAAAACAAACTTAACAGAAAATAAATGTGATTGAAAATATTTATTGTGTTAAGGAAATTGAACTGATAGTTTTTTAAATCCTACGTTGATTGTGTGCGTCCGAGGACGCAGGGCCGTTAGCATTAGCATCGTTACCATCTACTGGACGCTCGTGTTCACGCACCTTCATGGTAAAATGAAAAAAAAAAACGATCTCAATCGTCACTCATACTGAATATCAATTGCTCGCTAGTCATATTTCAACAATTTAATAGATTTGGAGGACTTTGGAACGTATTTTACTTACGTGGGGTAAAGGAGAGGCACACCTTGAGCAGTTGTTGTCATCTGAGAAGGAGACTTTCTAGTTCGTCGGCCATTAAACGCCAAACTCTATGCTGAAATTGCCACTGAGCCTCCTAGTGGATGGCTGTGGAAGATCTACACGGAGGCTCCTGAAAAAGTATGAATTTAAATTCGGGAAAATAAAAAAAATAAATAAGGCAGGGATCTCTGTTTTTATCTGTTGTATGCTCCCAATTCAGCTTGTAAATAAAACGTTTTTTTTTCAGCTTTCCTATTTAAACTCCCTACACAACCATTATACAGTGTAGTGATGGGAATTCCGTCTCTTTCCAGAGAGTAGGTTCTTTTGGCTCGGCTCACTAAAAAGATCCGGCTGTTTTGACTCTCAAATAGCTCCTCATTTTTTTTTTTTTTTTGTTGCTTAAATTAACTAACTACCAAAAATCATGTAAACTTATGTGAAAAACGAATTACTCATGTAAAGAAATACACAATATCAAATATTTTTATTTACATGGCTTGATTTCTATGTGCACAGAGTTAGCGGATGCTAACTTTTACTACCCCCGTGGTTACTCTGGTCTGATGATCAGCTGTCACTAATTAGCTTTTCATATTAATAATGCTATCATACCAACTATTAAAAAATATCATAATTGAATAATAATAACAGCATAGTGTGATAACATTTGTTCCACCTGTCTACCTTAATCCTCCCCCCGCCCTTCTGCTCACTGCTGCGTATGTCTGGAATTCTCCCCTCCTTCCTCTACCACGGATATTATCCAATCACGTGTGGCTTTAACCGAAGACTAGGGGCGGGGAATAGAGGCCAAAAAAACTGGCTCCCGTTTGCGGCTCCTTTTAGGAACTGGCTCTCTTCGTTCACTTCAGAGATCCGCCTCTAAGAACCGGCTCGTTCGCGAACGACACATCACTAATACAGTGGTAGCTCATGGTGGAATGTGCACGTCTGCTACAAGATAAATGTTGAAAGCTAACACCAATCTGTAGCATCCATTTATTGTCTCCCATCTCCTGTCTCACGTCAATCCGCTTCAATTCGAAGCCGCGACCGTTCCACATAAGCCATGGGGGGGGGGGGCGCAAGCATTTAGCTAGCTAGCAAATAGATAGCAAATAAATAGTCCTTAGATCGCCAGATCGACAGTTTACAGCCAGTCAGCTAGACAGCTAATAGCTCACTAGCTAGCTAATGGATAGCAAATAGCGAATAGATATAGCTGTCTGGCTAGCTAACTAAATATTAGCTATCTGTTAGCTAGCTAGCTTTTTATCTGAGTTACTTACGGGTTGAGTGAATGCTGGTGTGTGTGGCTGCCACTGCTCACCCGCAGGAACACTGATCCTGTGACAGTAAAGTGACCTTGAGAGTTTTGAAAGGCGCTTATAAATCAAAGGGATTATTATTATACCTCATCTTACGAACTTATTGGTTCCCAGAAAGTGTTTGTAAAGTGAAAAGGTTTTCTTCCAAACATTTATTTCCCATAAGAAACCATTAAAAATGAGAATAATCCGTTCGCAGGTCCCCATAAAAAATAATGTTCTACTAAATAAGCCTTAAAACTACACAAAATATACCTTATTTCATGTACAGTAATACCTCAGTTTACGAACTTAATTGGTTCCCAGAAAATGTGTAAAACGAAAAGTGTGTCTTCCAAATATTTATTTCCCATAAGAAACCATTAAAATGAAAATAATCCGTTCTCAGGTCCCCATAAAACATAATTTTCAGCTAATTAAGCCTTAAACTACACAAAATATACCTTATTTTATGTATCATAAATGTCCTATTATATTGTAATTAAAGAAATAAACTGTAGTGGTTTTATTGACCTTTGTGATGGCCGTTGCCTCTTGATGATATCCGAGTGAAGTTGCCATACTTCCTGGGTGATAATACCCTCACTCACACCGTCCCCTGCTAGCTGTTTTTCGTTCATCCAAATCAATAGAAGTTTTTCAACCTCTTCTATTGCCTGAGAATGTTGCTTAGACAACACAGAAACACCCTTAGCCACACGTAGCAACTTAGCGCACTGCTACTGGGATGCTAAATCACACAAACGCACACCTCATTGGTGTTTTTCGATGATCTTCTTCTGCTCAATCGTCATTTTCTTTTGTGTCCTCTTCGGCTTAACACGAGCCTGTGACGGGGTCTTTTTCGGGCCCATAATAGCAAAAGTACTCCACTCCATAACAAACCACATCTGCACTCAAAGAAAATTGGTCCGCCAGCTACCGTGGCGCTGTGTGGTTTGTTTCGTCCGCCGAAAACAACTTTGTATGCCAAGATTATATTCTCGCAAATTTAATGTTCGTAAGGCGAAAAGTTTGTGAGCTAATGCGTTCGTAAACTGCGGTATATGTTTTTTTTATGACACACGTCAAGTGAATGTACACATAGCAGAATCTACCAAAGCTATTTTTTTTCAAGGTCTCAAGGTGTTCAGTTAGCGTAAACAAAACAGACGAGTCGGAGGCTAAAGGTGCGTGTCGCCCACCAATAAATCAATAGGCTTCTTTATTACTTCAGGGAACAAAAGGATCTGCAACCAGATCAATATCAGCACTGAGGAGCTCCGATTAGAAACTGGAAAAAAAAAAACTTTTCCGAGCAGATCTTTGCTGTCACCAGCTATCTGGCTATCTATTAGCCAACTAGCTTACTATCTATTAGCTATCTATTAACTGGCTATATATTAGCTATCTATTAGCTAGCGAGCTTACTATCTATTAGCTAGCTAGCTTACTATCGATTAGCTATATATTGGCTGTCTATCTTTTAGCTATCTATTAGCCAACTAGCCTACTACATATTAGCTATCTATTAACTGGCTATATATTAGCTATCTATTAGCTAGCTAGCTTACTATTGATTAGCTATATATTGGCTGGCTATCTATTAGCTATCTATTAGCTATTTATCTATCTATTAGCTATCAATAAGCTGACTAGCTTACGATCTATTAGCTATCTATTAGCTGGCCATCTATTAACTATCTATTTGCTGGCTAGCTCACTATCTATTAGCTAACTAGCTTACTATCTATTAGCTATATATTAGCTGGCTATCTATTAGCTATTTATCCAGCTATCTGGCTATATATTAGCTATATATTAGCTAACTAGCTTACTATCTTACTATCTATTAGCTGGCTATCTATTAGCTATCTATTAGCTAGCTAGATTACTGTCTATTAGCTATCTAGCTTACTATTGATGAGCTATCTATTAGCTGGCTATCTATTAGCTATCTATTAGCTACCTATACAGCTATCTGGCTATCTATTAGCTATCTATTCACTATCTATTAGCTAACTAGCTTACTATTGATGAGTTACCTATTAGCTGGCTATCTATTAGCTATCTATCCAGCTATTTGGATATCTATTAGCTAACTAGCTTGGTATCTATTAGCTAGCAAGCTATCAATTTGAGTTATTCCGGGTTGAGTGAACGCAGGCGCGTGTGGCTGCCGCTGCTCACCCATAGAAAAACTTTTGACTGTAAAGTGACCTTGAGAGTTTTGAAAGGCGCTTAGAAATGAAATGGATTATTATTATTATTATTATTATTATTATTATTATTATTATTATTATTATTATTATTTCTAATCGTTTTTGACTGCTGATTTTATAATATGGTGATGCTGAACTGTAAAGTAAAAGGGACGAATTCCATTAAAGGCAACATTGGCTGATCGATGTGTTAATTGAAAGACATATTGATCCGGGTCGGGTCGGTCGCCATCTTTATAGGGTCGTCGTTTGGTGTATGGATCAATATCGATCTCTGCGCTTCTTTTCCTTGAACTTCAGTGTCACCGATTGCTTTATTGGCACTGCTTCTCCATGTTCTTTTGCTACACGTCAAATGCATTAAAAGAGGATTCATCTGCTTGGCTTTTATTTTGAAGGCGAGGTGGGTGGGTAACACAAAATAAAATAAATACGTAAATAAGTCAATACATGGACAACAGTGTTTGAAAATAAAAGTCTATCTTATTGATCACAGGCCTTGAAATTTGAGAAAAAAACACTGCATGTTTAAAATTATGTATTTTCTGATGTACAGTATAAGCAAATCCTAATGTAGGTAGCGCCTTATTGTGTGGTGTGAAGTATATTTTGAAACTTTTATATATTTCTATATTTTATTTGCTAAACTTTTTTTCATTCATTGAAGGTGCGCCTTATAGTCCGGTGCGCATTGTGTATGGAAAATGTTTGAAAATACAACATTCCTTGTGGTGCGCCTTCTACTCCGGTGTACCTTATACACCGGAAAAAAAAACGGTATTTGTAGATTACATTTGGAAAAATTCATTAAAGGTGCGCCTTATATATGGAAAAAGTTTGAAAATACACCATTCATTGGGGGTGCGCCTTATACTCCGGTGCACCTCTAAACCGTAAACATGGTAGTTCTATATCCTTTTTCAAAAATGTTTTTCATTCATTGAGGGTGCGCCTTATACTCCAGTACACCTTGTATATGGAAAACAAGTTTGAATACGCACCATTCATTGGGGGTGCGCCTTATACTCCGGTACAAGCGCCTTATACATGGGAAAATATGATAGTTATATATATTATATTCGGACAACGTTTTTCAATCATTGTAGGTGCGCCTTATAGTCCAATGCGCCTTATATATGGAAAAAGTTTGAAAATACACCATTCCTTGGGGGTGCGCCTTATACTCCGGTGCGCCTGATACACCGGAAAATATGGTAGTTATATATATTACATTTGGAAAATGTTTTTCATTCATTGAATGTGCGCCTTTTATCTGGGAAAAGTTTGAAAATACACAATTCATTGGGGGTGCACCTGATATACTCCAGTGCACCTTATACACCTGAAAATACAATATTTATATATTATATTTGGAAAACTTTTTTCACTCATTGAAGGTGCGCCTTATACTCCGGTGCGCCTTATATATGGAAAAAGTTGGAAAATACACATTCACACATTCCTTTTGGGCTGCGCATTATGCTCCAGTGCACTTTATACACACGAAAATAAAATATGTATATATTATGTTAGGAAAATGTTTTTCATTCATTTCATTCATTTTCATTCATTACCTTATACAGGTAACATGCGACGTACGACCTGCTCGACTTACAACCAACCGTACTTACGACCACAACCTCCAGACCCAATTTTAAAAATTAGAATTCCACGAGTCATTTAGCCTCTGAGTCTATATTCAACATTTTGAATGGATTTTGACTTACGACCTATTTTGACTTACAACCGTTTAGTCGGAACGGAAGTCAGTCGTTAAGTCGGATTGTTAACTTTATATGGAAAAAGTTTGAAAATACACAAATTATTGGGGTGCGCCTTATACACTGCAAAATACGGGTAGATCATAACAACCACAGAGAGATTTACAAAGTGAAGCGACAACGACATAGCGGTGCACAAATCCGGGCGACAATTAATGCGGCCACATGCATAAACATATATCCGCCGCATTTGCATTGAGCAAATCAGGAAATGGGGGCGGGGGGTTGGGGGGGTGCGTTAGGAGAAAAAAAAATGTAATGACTTTTCCATATTCATATCAGTTTAATTATAGATAGTGTTCAATATTTAACAAGAGCGGGCCAACTCGACTGGTGTTTGATGTCGCGCGGGCGGTAAACGCGAGTGACTGTCAATCATCAGCACTTGAAATGAAACGAGTTGACGCACAAAAAGCGCAAGCGAAGCTAAGCTAACATCTGAAAGCCGCCACGCCGCACCCAAAAGCAATTAGGCTTGATGGGATCACACAATGAGAGAAAGTGTCATTCCGGTTGGATGAAGCTGTAGCTAGCCATCTATTAGCATCATTTAGCTCTAGCTAACTATCTATTAGCTATCTATTGTTGGCTCTAGCTCTGCTGACTATCTGTTAGCTCTAGATGGCTATCTATTAGCTCTAGCTAGCTATCCATTAGCCCTAGCTCTAGCTGACTATCCATTAGCTCTAGATGGCTATCTATTAGCTCTAGTGCTAGGTAGCTATTAGCTCTCTATTAGCTCTAACTCTAGCTAGCTAGCTATTAGCTATATATTAGCTCTAGCTTTAGCTGACTATCTATTAGCCCTATATGGCTATCTATTAGCTTTAGTGCTAGCTAGCTATTAGTTGTTTATTAGCTCTAGCTTTAGCTAGCTATGCATTAGCTATCTATTAGCTTTTGCTGTAGCTGACTATCTATTAGCTTTAGAGGGCTATCTATTAGCTCTAGTTCTAACTATCTATTAGCTATATATTAGCTCTAGCTTTAGCTGACTATCTATTAGCCCTAGATGGCTATCTATTCGCTCTAGTGCTAGCTAGCTATAAGCTGTCTATTAGCTCTAGCTTTAGCTAGCTATGCATTAGCTATCTATTAGCTCTTGCTCTAGCTGACTATATATTAGCTTTAGAGGGCTATCTATTAGCTCTAGTTCTAACTATCTATTAGCTATATATTAGCTCTAGCTATAGCTGACTATCAATCTATTAGCTCTGGAGGGCTATTTAATAGCTCTAGTTCGAGCTATGTATTAGTGATCTAGCTAGCTTTCTGTCTATTTCTTCACTTCTTTTTATTCAGCTATTTATCTACAGTGTATCTGGTTATCTAGCTGGCTAGCTGGCTATCTGGCTAGCTGGCTATCTGGCTGGCTACCTACCTATCACTTTATTTACTATCTATTCGCTATTTAGCTGGCTCGGTGGCTATCTATCTCGCTCGCTATTATCTATCTAATTGGCTGTCTAGCTAGCTATTAGCTAACTTTCTATCTATCTCTATGTTCACGACCCCTGCTTTACAGCAACAATGGATACAAAGAAAGAAACAATACAGCAGCAGCTGCTACAACCCCCTAAAAAAACCCAAACAAACCTAATCAGCCGAACCCCGGAGACTCGTTTTCGGGAACAACATCAATTACCAACGAAATGCGTTTTGGGCGTTTCAGGTCCTCCAGCTCGGCTTTGAGATGTCAGGCGCTAATATTTTGCTGTGAGGCGAGACGGGAAAATAAAAGCAAACATTACTCGTGAATTATTTGCTCGTCAAATCACAAATCACATGTTGCTAATTCACTTTAGCGATGGTGACTGTTTCCTGGAGAACTTTGCGTGAATTAAGGCACTCGTACAAATACTTCGCGCCTTCGAATGAAAAAAAATGAAATAGAGCAGTTGTTTACATGACAGGTGTGAAAGTCAAGGCCTGGGGGCCAAATGTGGCCCGTCACATTATTTTTATTCGGCCCGCAAAAGAAAATCCAACTTGGGAAATTTCATGCTTATCTATCGAGCTAGCTAGAGATCAAGCTTGCTAGCGATTGAACTAGCCAATGAGCGAGTTAGTGAGCTAGCTAGTGATCGAACAAGCTAGCTCTCTAACTCTTCAGATAGCTGGCTAATACCTTACATCACAGGTGTCCAAGTCAAGGCCCAGGGGCTATCTCTGGTACGCTACATTTTTTTATTCGGCTTACGAAAGCAAATAAAACTTGAGAAATTCCATGCTCATCTATCAAGCTAGCTAGCGATCGAAGCAGCTGGTGAAGTAGCTAGTGATCGAACAAGCTAGCTCTCTAACTCTTCAGATAGCTGGCTAATCCCTTACATCTCAGGTGTCCAAGTCAAGGACCGGGGGCTAAATCTGGCCAAACACATCATTTTATTCGGCCTGCAAAAGCAAATCAAACTTGGGAAATTCCATGCTCATCTACCGAGCTATCTAGCGATCGAGCTAGCGAGCAATTGAGTTAGCTAGCCATCGAACTAGCCAGCGAGCGAGCTAGTGAGCGATCAAACTAGCTAGCAAACGAAATAGCTAGCTCTTAAACTCTTCATCTAGCTAGCTAATCATTTACATTACAGGTGTCCAAGTCAAGGACCGGGGCCAAATCTGGCCCGATACATCATTTTATTTGGCCCGTGAAAGAAATGAAAACTTTTTTCATGGTGCTTCCTAAAGTCCCAACCCAAATTTCAAGCCCGCTCACTGGCCTGCTAGCTCGATCGCCCACTAGCTCAATCGCTAGATAGCTAGCTTGATATATGAGCATGGAATTTCACAATTTTGATTTGCTTTCGCGGGCCGAATAAGATGATGCGCCGGACCACATTTGGCCCCCGGTCATTGACTTGGACAACTGCTAGCTGAAGAGCTTAAGAACTAGCTAGTTTGATTGTTTAGTATGGCACTTTACATGCCTGATTTGCTTTGACGGGCCGAATAAAATGATGTAGCGGGCCACATTTGGCCCCCGGGCTTTGACTTGGACATCTTAATGTCAGCAATTAGCCAGCTAGCTGAATAGAATGAGCGCTATATACCTTGGTCGCTATCTAGCTTGATAGATGAGCATGGAATTTCACAAGTGTGATTTGCTTTCATCGGCTGAATAAAATGTTGTGGCGGACCACATTTGGCCCTCTGGCTTTGACACCTGTGATGTCAGGAATTAGCCAGATAGCTAAATAGAATGGGCGCTAACTAACTCGCTCATTAGCTAGCTTGATAGATGAGCATGGAATTTCACAAGTTTGATTACCTTTCACGGACCAAATAAAATGATGCGGCGGGCCAGATTTAGCCCCCGGGCCTTAACTTGGACCCCTGTGATGTAAGGGATTAGCCAGCTAGCTAAAGAGTTAGAGAGCTGGTTCAATCGCTAGCTAGTTTGCTAGCTGGTTCGATCACTAGCTAGCTGGATAGATGAGCATGGAATTTCACAAGTTTGATTAGCTTTCACGGGCCGAATAAAATGATGCGGTGGGCCAGATTTAGCCCCCGGGCCTTGACTTGGACACCGATGCCTTATAACTTTTTATAAGTCTTGTCTTATATGACATCAAATATTTTTTCCAAATCAAACTTTGGCAAGCACTTTAAGCCTGTTTTGCCCCGACGATGGGGGTGTTAAAATGAAATATGTGAGAGCAACGGCGGCATCGTGTATATCAGTTGCTGCGCTCTCATGTAGGCCTTATCGCACACATGCACACCAACAAACAATAAAATGGCCGCCCGATGAATTGAAAGCTTTTAATGCTGTTGGAACACCGCGTTTGTTTTGGATTTTTTTTTCTAAGGGTGCGTAAGGTCAATTTTTCACTTACTGGTAATAACGAGGGTGTTCGACCGCTCAGCGCATCGGACTCTCGGTGTGGCGGTGCGAAGTTCCCGTTCAAGGTGTACCCGCTTGCAACATCCCTGCGAGGAGAAACACATTCGGTTCATCGGAGGTGAACTAAAGAACGAGACCTCTGGACATTCGTCACTTTGATGATTAGAAAATGATGATGATGATACATTGACTTTACAGCGCCTTTCAAAACCCTCAAGGTCACTTCGCAGCCACAGGATACGTTTTTCTGCGGGTGAGCAGCGGCAGCCACACGCGCAATAATAATAATAATAATAATAATAATAATAATAATAATAATAATAACACATTGTATTTATAGCACCATTCAAAACTCTCAAGGACATAGCAAATAGATAGGTAGCTCGATCGCTATAGAGCTAATAGATAGCTAGATAGTCAGCTAGATAGCTAATAGATAGCTAGCTAGTTTTGTAGCTAGGTAGATAGCTGGATAGCCAGGTAGATGGCTGGATAGCTAATAGATAGCAAATAGATAGCTACTGGATAGCTAATAGATAGAAAATAGCTAGCAAGCTAGGTAGATAGCTGGATAGCTAATAGATAGCAAATAGCTAGCTAGGTAAATGGCTGGATATCTAATATATAGCAAATATATAGCTAGCTAGGTAGATAGCTGGATAGCTAATAGATATCAAATTGATAGCTAGGTAGATAGCTGGGTAACTAATAGATAGCAAATAAATAGCTAACTACGTAGCTAGTTGGATAGCTAGACTCTAAAAGGACAAACGTGACAACCTGCATGTTCAAAATGCTCTTGATTGCTCACTATCTATTAGCTATCTAGCTGGATACCTAGCTAGCTATCTATTTGCTATCTGGCTGGCTATCTAGTCGGCTACCCAGCTGTCTAACTACTTGTTGTCTATTGGCTATCTGACTTGCTAGCTTGCTATCTAGCTCGTTATCTATTAGCTAGCTAGCTGGTTTTCTATTAGCTAGCTGGCTAGCTTTCTATCTATTTGAGTTGAGTGTACGCTGGCGTGTGTGGCTGCTGCTGCTCACCCAAAGAAAAACTGATCCAGTGACTGTAAAGTGACCTTGAGAGTTGTGAAAGGCGCTTAGTCATTAAATCGATTATTATTATTATTATTATTATTATTATTATTGATGGCAAAAATATCCCATCTCAAGTAGCGAGTGCATCAGAAACTCTCGCTCGGGCGGCATTATCGTTAATAATAATAATAATAATAATAATAATAATAATCATCATCATATAATAATAATAATAGTAATAATAATAATAATAATAATAATAATAATAATAATAATAATACATGTAATTTCAAAGCGCCTTTCTAATCTCTCAAGGACACTTTACAGTCACTAGATTTTTTTTGTGCTTGTGAGCAGCGGCAGCCCTTCACGCCAGCGTTCACTCTACCCGGAAGTCCCACAGCAGCAAAGTTCTGAAAGTTTTTTTCAAAAAAGGCGCGTCACAACAACATCCGTGACAATCTGACGAAGGCGGAAGTAAACGCCTACAATACACTGTCTGGAAGAAAAGAATCTGTTTTAAATTAGATATCAAGTAGACAGGATGAACTTAATACAACTAAAGTTATGAAAGGAAGAGGAAAGGAAAGAAAGAAGTAGAAAAACAAAGTTGTGTGCTCTTTATGTAGTATTAGGAGGGGCCTGCGGTAAAAAATGACTGACATCCGTGTACAGTAATACCTCGATTTTACAAATCCCTTGGCTTACGAAGTGTTCGGTTTACGAACGTTAAATTTATGGAATTTTTATCTTGGCATACGAACAATTTTTCGGGATACACACGGAGCGCCACAATGAGTGATGTGTCGTTCGCGAACGAGCCCGTTCTCCTAACAAGAAAATGGCAGCCCACTTTTTTTGTCCTCTATTCCCCGCCCCCAGTCTTCGGTTAAAGCCACGTGATTGGTCAAGAATGCAGCAGTGGGAGCACATTAAAGAGACAGGCAGACAACAGAGAGTGAGAAAATTGATAGAAAATTTGGACACATTTCAACTTTGATAGTTCAAAGGCAGAGTGTAGACTGCAAGGTTAAAATATCCCATTAATCAGGCTCCACAAATAACCCGCACAAGCCATCCGTACACTTGCAAAAAGATATCAACCCAGTTTAAAAGAACACAATTGATGAGGAACTAGGTAAAATTATCGCATATAGCGCTGTCGGCCTGCCTGCCTGGTGTTGTCGTTCCAATCAGTGGCAGTCAAAAGGACTCCCGGCACGACCATTCGGTTTCGGGTCATTGTATTGCATTGCATTCATTGCATTGTATGTTGTGCATGTGTTTTTTTCATCTTGGCACACTTTTACTCTTGGTTTTTCTTTGATACTTTGTATTTTTCTGTTCATATGATTCTGATGTTTTGGATTTTGTTCCAGCTGACTTTATTTTAATACAGTTTCTCAAATACAACCTGCTGCTCACTCCTGCCTGCTTATTTTGGGATTCACAACCGCCATCACCACCCTGCAAACCGTGACAAATCAAGTGTTTAATGCTGATGAAAGCGGCAACTCCATTCCATCAAGCCATCAACGACCATCACAAAGGTCAATAAAACCACTTTATTATACAGTACAGTTTATTTCTTTCATTATAATGTCATAGCACATTTATTATACATGAAATAAGGTATATTTTGTGTAGTTTTAAGAAAAATAAAGAGTAGAAAATTATGTTTTATGGGGTCCTGGGAACGGATTATTCACATTTTAATGGTTTTCTATGGGAAATTTATTCTTGGGATACACACTTTTCGCCTGACACACTCCATCTTTGAAGCAATTAAGTTCGTAAGACGAGGTATCACTGTGCTACATTCAAATAGGGAAGCATGAATGCAGCCCCGCCCCCTTTCATCCAGTTGATTGATTGTATCGCAAGTTGGACAATGAATACGTAAACAATGGCGGCGAGGCAACAATTGACCAAACAAGCCGTGTTTCAAAGGACATCAAACTTTGATTTTCTAGTTACTATTCTCTTGTTTCCACGGAGGACTGATCCCGCCTTCCTATTGGAAAACGACTGCCGAACAAGAGTCCAAATCCATCGACATTGCGTCGGGGGGTGGTCGATGGATCGGAAGGCTAAGATTAGACCTGAATGAGCCGTGCGTCCGACATCAAATAATCCAAATCAATTTCCCAGCTTTGTAAGAGTGGTTGAGATCCGCTTCGGTGCTCTCGATACAGGCTAATATTTCTTCACACTCAAACTTTTAAAGTCAAGATCAAACACACATCATGAGAACTTTTGGGAGAATTAGAAGGACTATTAAAGGCTTTCTCATTCACGTTTCTACAACACGGTGGGGACTTGGTGTTTGATGCACACAGGACAATATACACTCATTCACGTGTTTGCCATTTAATGAGGACTTGGTGTTTGAGGCACACACACACACACAGAATCAGAAGGACTATGAAAGGACAACCGACACCGTTTTTTTGTTTCCTAACTGACATCAGAAAAACGTTTCATAGCATCTAAAATAGCCAAAACACGCAGGCTGATATTTTTGGTCAAATGCAAAACAGCAATAAAAATGACTTCAAGTGTAACAAAATTGCCCCAAATGATCTCGAAACTGTGGAGATTCAGAAAGTCCCGCCCCCTTATTCGTGACGTCACTTTGGGTCACAAAGTGCCATCCTCCAGAATCAAAACAATGTCTTCAGAGAGTTCAGATTCGGAGATGATTTGTTGTTACTCATCCAGTTATGAATATGATCCAAATAGTTCTGAAGAGGAAAGCATAAATGTTTGCAATCGATGAAAGAAGTCCTTCCGTGTTTATTCCAGCCGTCTGCAAGCGACGAAACCGGTGAAGATTTGGACTCTGATGTAGCGCCAATAAAATGCACAAGATGGCGCCCAAGATGCATTTCCTCCAATATATGAAGCCGCGTATCAGAGCCGGAAAGCCGCCTGTGATTGGTTAAAATCCGTGGTAGACGACAGAGGGGTGGGTTTTACGCACACACACAAAGGAGACCGCCACACTTCCAACAAGCACACAAACATCAGATTTTGAGATGAGAGAGAAAACTCCGACAGCGCTCCAGAGTCAAAAATGACACGGTGGGAAGTGGATGGTTGTCCAATCGGTTTGTTCCACTAATATGGCGATTGCTCTCTTTCACCAGGTGAGCTCACAGTTAGCATGCATTGTGACTAAATGAGTAAACATGCATCAAACCTCCGCTATCCAAGCGCCGAATCGCTAACTCTGGTTAGCTTCCTCGTTCGCCTCGCTGGTGTTTGACTGCTCGGCTCCGTTGGAAATGGGCTGATTTTCCGCTGGCAATTTGTGTCAACTTACACCTTCTTTATGCATGTTACCGTGATTGGCTGCGACATACAAGATTCACCATGACGTTATTTATGTCGTTTTCCTTCTACTTTCGAGATCAACACGTTATTTTCAGATGAAAAAAAGTACCGAAAATGCATTGTGTGTCGCCTTCTCGGTCAGGGGCGTTCCCGCCGTGACGTCGCTTAGGGCATCGTCATCAACTCGAAAACAAGACTTCCTGAATATTCAGCGCGAGTCTTAAAATGTAAAATATAGCGTTATGCGGTGGAATCTTGTCACGTTTTGCAAGGTGGTGATGGCAGATGTGGATCCCAAAAAGCAGGCAGGACGGAGCAGGAGGTTGTTTTTGATCAATTGTATTAAAATAAAGTCAGCAGGAACAAAATCTAAAACATCAAAATGATCTGAACAGAAAAAAGTATCAAAAGAAAACCAAGTGTAAAAGTCCGCCAAGGTTAAACAAACACATGCAAAGCATACAATGCATGCAATTGCAGACAAAGCATGCAACAAACAATGACCCGACACCGGATGGTCGTGCCGGGAGTCCTTTTAAGTGTCACTGATTGAAACGACCAGCACCTGCGAGGCTGCAGGCAGGGCTGACGTCGCTACCCGTTGGTCGCCAATCCGAACGTGGCAGTCCGCCACAGATCGGGACGACCAGCACCTGTGCAGGTGCAGGCGGGGACGACAGCGCCACCCGTTGGTCGCCAACCGGATCATGACAAATCTTCTGTCAAACGCGCTCATTAGAACTCATTTTACAAATTATGGACGCAACTTGTCCGGAGGTGTCGGTTGTCCTTTAAAGCAGAGGTCCCCAACCCCCGGGCCGCGAACCGGTACCGGTCCGTGGGTCATTTGGTACCGGTCCGTGCAGAAAGAATACATATTTTTACATAATTTCAGTTTTATTTATTATTTGAGTCTGAACTATGTTTTATTTTGAAAAAAAAAATACCAGATTACATCCGTCTATGACTTACTCTTGACGCGTGTCAAAACGCTTTTCTAGGTCACGTGATACAGACCGCTAAAATTAGCACACCGTAAGCTAGCAAAATGAGTTTGTTGTATTTACCCGCCGGTCTGTGAAAATATCGTCTGACATTAAACCGGTCCGTGGCGCAAAAAAAAGGTTGGGGACCACTGCTTTAAAGGCTTTCTGACTCTGATTCTCCAAGAAAGACTCAGAATCAGAAGAAAGACCTCCAAGAAGGTGAGAGAACGGATTCTTTGAGTTTGCCCGAAAATTGTCTTGAAGACAATTTTCAAATGTCTTGAAGACAGTTGGTGAAGAGAAAAACTCAAACCCGGTTGACAGTTTTGGCGGTCGCGTCAACCTTGATCGCATCTGCCAATACTTCCTGGTGACGTGACCAAGAGGTCTTTCAAGACACGTTCCAGGAGAGGAAGTGACAGCGCCGATGAAGGCTAAAGCGACAAGCCCGGTCAAGTCGAGCAACGTCCATTTGTGTCATCCATCGCCACAAAAAAGGTTGACCTGTTGCACAGAGTTGAGAGATATGATTGACATCCCTTGACCGGAGATCAAGACGAAGGTGGCGCAGACGGATGGGGCCGCGAAGATATTCGTCTCAACTCGTCGTCGTGGCGACAGTTGGACAGTTGTTGTTTGCGAGTGGGCGCGTCGGTGAATCACTTGACGGCCATAAACGTTCGTAGCATCAGGGAGAAAAAAAATCTCCAATAAGGCACGCAAATGGTGAAATCAAATGGATGGACTTTATGCTAACATCTCAATCGGCATGGATTAGGCTATTTTCACAATCACGCACACACACAGATTCATGTTTTGGGATATAGTGGGGACCTGGTGTTTGATGTACACAGGCCAACACAGTCACTTTTTGCTACATAGTGGGGACCTGGTGTTTGACGCACAGGCACACACAAATTCACATTTTGTTCGTCATGGAGGGGACTTGGTGTTTGATACATGCACACACAGTCACGTTTTTGCCACATGGTGGGGACTTTGTGTTTGATGTACGAGGGTAAACACATATTCATGTTTGGGGACATGGTTTTGATGCACACAGACACACACACGTTCACAGTTTCTTTCTTAATGGTGGGGACTTGGTATTTGAGGCACAAACACACACATGCACCCACACACGTTTTTACAAAATAATGGGGACTTGGTTTTTGATGCACACAGGCCGACACACACACGTACCCTGTTTTGCTACATGGTGGGTTACTTGGTGTTTGATGCACACAGGCAACCACACAGTCACGTTTTTGCAAAATAATGGGGACTTGGTTTTTGATGCACACAGGCCGCCACACACACGTACCCTGTTTTGCTACATGGTGGGTTACTTGGTGTTAGAAGCACACAGGCAACCACAGTCACATTTTTGCTACATAATGGGGATTTGGTGTTTGTTGCATACACATATTCACGTGTTTGGTACATGGTGGGGACTTGGTGGTTCATTCACACAGGCATACACAAAAACACGGTTTTGCTATATGGTGGGGACTTGGTGTGTGATGCACACAGGCAACCACGCAGTCACGTTTTTTTGCCACATAATGGGGACATGGTGTTTGATGCACACGCATATTCATGTTTTTGCTACATGGTGGGGATTTGGTATGTGAACCACAGAGGCCGACATGCGCACACTCACGGTTTTGCTACAAGGTGGGAACTTCATGTTTGATGCACATAAGCAACAACACAGTCACATTTTTGCCACATAATGGGGACTTGGTGTTTGAGCCGCGCACACACACACATACACACACACACACACACACACACACACAAAGTGACAAATGGTGACGAATGCTCGAAGGAACTGAAGCGATGACAAATAATTTGCATCGTATTGCTATTCATATTTTTGGCTGCAAAAAAGAAATCTCAAGTGTATGTCATGAAATTGCTACGGGTGCGCACTCAATGAATTTGACAGAATGACATGGTGGGTATGTGGCGCAAAAAAAAAAAAAAAAGACATCTCCTCCAAAATAAATCATCAGCGGTGACATTGATCAGTGACAGCAGTTTCGCTAGCGGAACGGGAAAATAAATGAAAAATATGCTTCTCGGTGGAGATGTAAAATGGTATTTTTGAAGTTGCGCTCGCAGGGGATCTTTTTTGTTGTTGTTTTTTTACTTCAAGATGGCGCCGCAAGAGTGGCTGCCTTTCCAGCAGCTCCTGTATTTTGTTTTTGTACTTCTTTCTTTCCATTCCTCTTCCTTTCATAACTTTGCTGCTGTGTTACTTTTGGGTAGAGTGAACACTGGTGCGAATGGCTACCGCTGCTCACCCGCACAAAATAAATCTGTAAAGTGTCCTTGAGAGTTTTGAAAGGCGCACAACATCCCACAAAGGTTGAGGAAGCCCCGCAGCTAAAAACCGGCACCACTCTCTTGATTGACATGTCGATTTGAAGCAAAAGAGCCAAACGGTGTCATTTAATTGCTAGCTATTTGCTGTCTATTAGCTATCTGGCTGGCTAGCTAGTTATCTATCTATTAGCTGACTAGTTGGTTACCTAGCTAGCTATGTATATGATATCTATTTGCTGTCTATTAGCTAGCTGACTGGCTATCTAGCCATCTTGATGGTTATCTAGCTGGTTACCTGGCTGGCTACCTAGCTAGCTATCTATTTGCTATGTCTG
The DNA here is from genome assembly GCF_051943395.1 of Hippocampus bargibanti. Taxonomy (NCBI): domain Eukaryota; kingdom Metazoa; phylum Chordata; class Actinopteri; order Syngnathiformes; family Syngnathidae; genus Hippocampus; species Hippocampus bargibanti. Next base: position 5,910,050 of record NC_142740.1, read on the forward strand.
TCTATTAGCTACCTGGCTATAATGCTTGCTATCTAGCTGGCTACCTAGCTGACTACCCAGCTAGCTATCTATTTGCTATCTATTGGCTATATGGCTGGCTAGCTTGCTATCTATTTGCAAGCTAGCCAGCTGGTTATCTATTAGCTAGCCCGCTAGCTTTCTATCTATTTGAGTGGACGCTGGCGCGTGTGGCTGCCGCTGCTCACCCACTGAAAAATGTATCCTGTGACTGTAAAGTGACCATGAGAGTTTTGAAAGGCGCTGAGAAATGAAATGTATTATTATTATTATTATTATTATTATTATTATTATTATTGTTATTATTATTATTACAGTGAGACCTCAACTTACGAACGCCTTATATTACGAACTTTTCATCTTACGAACGTCAAATTTATGAAAATTAAAACTTATTGTTTCTTCTGGTGAGAGCCTTCCTGATTACTGAATGGCTTTCAGCTGCTGGCACATTTGTTTTTATTCCAGTTCTCTCCTCCGGGGGAAAAAATGGTGCCAAACTCATCTTTGGGCTACAGCTTCGGCCATATTTGTAGTTTGCCAAGACACTTATAATAAGCACTATTTTCATATTACACACCCACCACGGCTGGTCCATCAAGCACACGACCTTCGGATCTGGCGGAGTGATCTTCGGCGGAAGCACACGACCGAACAGCGCTCCAGCCACCGCTACTTTCCACACCCCCTCTCATTGAATGCACACGTCGATCGCCTACTTGGAGCGTTTTGCTGATCATTTTACTATGATGGGAGCGAAAAAAAAAACACCACAGGTTCGTGTTCAGCCCAAGAAGACACAAAATAAAATCACCGTCGCTGAGAAGAAGGAGATAATTGAAAAACACGAACGAGGTGTGCGTTTGTGTGATTTAGTGGCCGAGCACGGCTATGCTAAGTCAACCATTGCTACCATTCTCCGGAACAGAGAAGCCATCAAAGGTGCGTCTGTTGCAAAAGGTGTTTCCGTGCTCTTAAAGCGACAGTCTCGGGCAATCGAAGAAGTTGAAAAACTCCTGTTAATTTGGATTAACGAAAAGCAGCTATCTGACGACAGCGTGAGTCAAGCTATTTTATGCGAGAAAGCACGGCTAATTCACGCCGATATCGTCATGCGCCAACCTGGAAGTTCGGCGCTTGTTGAGGATTTTAAAACCAGTAACAGAACATCTGAGGAGGAGATGGCTGCAGCATCAAGGTCGCTCATAAAGACAATGTTGGCAAAGTGGAATGATGTGCAGGCTTTTACCGAGCAGTTCCATCCAGAAAAGACTGTGGCTATGACAATCATCAACATGACGAACAATAATGTGATGCCTCAGCTTCGTAAGACCTTCCAAGTCAGAAAGCAACAGGTGTCAATTAAGAGGTTTTTAATCAGCAAAAATGATGAGAAGTCTCCAAAGAAAAAAGAAGAGAAGCCACACCAGAGGTTAAGTTACCTACAGTCCTTATCGAAGGTGACTCTCCTTCCATAAGCCATCAACCACCATCAAAAAGGTAAATAAAACTTTTTACAGCACAGTTTATTTCTTTAATTACAGTCCTCATGTAATGCGCCTCTCTTTCCAAACAGCAATTCCCTTTGACCTTGGACCTTCAACGCCATTCCATCAAGCCATCAATGACCATCACATATGTAAATAACGTGACTTTATGATACAATGCAGTGTATTTCTTTCATTACAATACAATAGCACATTTATTATATATAGAATAAGGTATGTTGTGTTTAGTTTTAAGGCTTATTTACTTGAAAAGTATATTTTATGGAAACCCGGGAACGGATTGTTCCCATTTTAATGGTTTCCTATTGGATTTTTTTTTTTTTTGAGATACACACTTTTCGCCTTACACACTCTGTCAGGGAACCAATTAAGTTCGTAAGTTGAGGTCTCACTGTATTATTATTATTATTATTATTACTATTATTATTATTATTATTATTATTATTAGAAATACGTGATTGTGAAAGGTGTCGGGGTGTTTAGTGATTTCAAAACGGAGGCCTGGCTTGCTTACAGTTAAGTGGCACTGCACAAATTGTTCAACGAGCCGTATCCCATCCCGCTAAATAATCGCTGAGTAATCGTCTCGTCTGCTCTTTCTCGCAAACGACTCGCAAATGACGGAGAGTTTTGCTCCGCTTTCAAGTTGATGTCTCCCTCCAGTATTCCATGTTTAACCTTAAAGGACAACCGATGTCACTTTTTTGTTTCCTGACATCAGAAAAACATTTTATAGCATCTAAAATACCCAAAACACGCAGTATATTTTTATTTTAATGCAAAACACCAATAAAAATGACTTAAAGTGTCCAAAATCTGCAAAAAATTGAGCTGTGAATTGGGCATTTCCAGAAAGTCCCGCCCCCTTGTTCGTGACGTCACACCAACACGTCTTGCATTGCTGGAGAATCAAAACAATGGATTCAGATTCGGAGAATATGCTTTCTTGTTACACATCCAGTTATGAATATGATTGAAATAGTTCTGAAGAGGAAAGCATACATGTTTGCAATCGATTAAATAATTTATTCCGTGCCATTTTGAGGCAACATTGGGGGGAAATGTCTCACCCGAAAAGAGGCACAAAATGGCCACCGAGCTTTTGTGAGGAATGAATCAGCCCGTTTCCACAGGCTGATAAATTCCTTACATGGAGCTTGGACGCCCTCTTCTGTCTCTTTCTGGTGCAACAGGAGGGTTTCAGACCAAACAAGCATTGACGTGATGGAAGGACTGCTACAATGTGTCCTTTTTTTCGGTCAGGGGCATTCCTTCAGTGACGTCACGTATTGACTCGTCAACAACTCAAAGACAAGACTTCCGGAATATTCAGCGCAAGTCTTAAAAAGTAAAATAAAGCTATATGCGGTGGAATCTTTGTAAAATACGCTCAGTAGAAGTCATTTGAAACCATTTTACAAATTATGGACACAACTTGTCCGAAGACGTCGGTTGTCCTTTAAAAGTGCACCAAGAAAGCCATGGCAGAAAATGGCGGTTGTGCTGATGGGCTGTTGCCCTTCGACATTTGCTTTGACCTCTTCTTGTTCTGGCCCGACTTTTGCTATTTACTCCACTCTGTAAATGTGACAACTATTTTGGGGGCACAAAAGGGTTTTCACTTCCGCTCCCACTCACACGCCCATCCCAACTCTCACTCTCACTCCCACCCCTGCCTCTACCCTGACTCCAACCATCACTGCCACACTCACTCCCACTCCCGCCCCATCTTCCACTCTTACTCCCATTCTCACTCCCACTCTCACTCCCACCCCTGCCACCACCCTTACTGCTACCCTGACTCTCACTCCCACGCTATCTCCCACACTTACTCCCACTTTCACTCCCACTGTCAGTCCCAACTCCCACTCCCATCCGATACTCACTCTCACTCCCACTCTGTATCCCACCCACAATCCCCAGCCATACTCACACTCTCAATCTCACTCCCACCCCACTCTCATTCAATCTAGCCTTCACTACCACACTCACTCCCACCCCTACCAACTTTAACTCCCACTCGCACTCCCAGTCTCACTCCCACTGCCACCCCCACTTTCAGTCTCACTCAAACTCCCACTCTCACTCCCACCCTTACCTCCACCCTCACACCAACCCCCACTCTCATTACCACCATCACTCCCACCCTCACACCCATCCTACTCTCACTCCCACCCTCAATCCCAATCAAACTCCCACTCCCACCCTTAACCCCAACCTCACCTTCACTCGCACCCCCACACTCACTACCACTCCCACTCACTTCCACTTTCACTCTCACTCCCACCCTTACCCCCACACTCACTCCCACCCTTACCCCCACACTCACTCCCACCCCCACTTTCACTCTCACTCAAACTCCCACCCGCATTCCCACCCTTACCTCCACCCTCACACCCACCCCACTCTCTACCACCCTCACTCCCAAACAAATTCCCACTCCCACCCTTATCCCCACCCTCACCTTCACTCCCATCCTTACCCACACCCTCACTCCCACTCACTCCTACCCCCACTTTCACTCTCACTCAATCTCCCACTCTCACTCCAACCCTCACCTCCACCCTCACACCAACCCCCACTCTCATTACCACCATCACTCCCACCCTCACACCCAACCTACTCTCACTCCCACCCTCAATCCCAATCAAACTCCCACCCTTAACCCCAACCTCACCTTCACTCGCACCCCCACACTCACTACCACTCCCACTCACTTCCACTTTCACTTCCACTCTCACTCTCACTCAAACTTTCACTCTCACTCAAACTTCCACTCTCACTCCCACTTCCACTCTCACTCCCATCCTTATCCACATTCTCACTCAAACTCCCACTACCACCCTTACCTCCACCCTCACACCCACCCCCACTTTCACTACCACCATCACTCCCAATCAAACTCCCACTCCCACCCTTAACCCCAACCTCACCTTCACTCCCACCCCCACTCTCACTACCACTCCCACTCATTCTCACCCTCACTCCCACTTTCACTTACTCAAACTCCCACTCTCACTCCCACCCTTACCCCCACTCCCACTGCCACCCCCACTTTCAGTCTCACTCAAACTCCCACTCTCACTCCCACCCTTACCTCCACCCTCACACCAACCCCCACTCTCATTACCACCATCACTCCCACCCTCACACCCATCCTACTCTCACTCCCACCCTCAATCCCAATCAAACTCCCACTCCCACCCTTAACCCCAACCTCACCTTCACTCCCACCCCCACTCTCACTACCACTCCCACTCATTCTCACCCTCACTCCCACTTTCACTTAAACTCCCACTCTCACTCCCACCCTTACCCCCACACTCACTCCCACCCCCACTTTCACTCTCACTCAAACTCCCACCCGCACTCCCACCCTTACCTCCACCCTCACACCCCCCCTCTACCACCCTCACTCCCAAACAAATTCCCACTCCCACCCTTATCCCCACCCTCACCTTCACTCCCATCCTTACCCACACCCTCACTCCCACTAACTCCCACCCCCACTTTCACTCTCACTCAATCTCCCACTCTCACTCCAACCCTTACCCCCACTTTTACTCCCACCCTTACCTCCACCTTCACACCAACATCCACTCCCATCCTTACCCCCACCCTGACCTTCACTCCCACCCCTTCTCTCACTACAACTCTCACTGTCCTTCTCACTCCCCCCCACCCCTCTCTAGCTCCGTAGCTCCGCAAGTGAATGGGACTGGTATGATTTTTTTCTCCCCCCACCCAGCAGTTTTTCATCAGTCCTGATTGAATGACTCTCAAGAATGTTTGCGTTCTAAAGGTGATGGATAGCGTGGCAGTCTCCCTTCACTCCCTTCACCTCCGCCCACCCCCACCATTCCTCTTTCACCCACGGAGATCCATTCCGTGGCCGTGAACGTGAATGGATGAGGCTATTCAATCTGTCACGCTTGGTCATCGTCCGACTGGGAGCAATTAACTTTGATGGGGCTTCGCTCGGGTCATTCCAGAAGCGCTAGCAATCCTCACAGCTTTCCGGTGTTTTCGGAGGCCTGACACGCCGCCGCTCGCTCATTTGGCCGATGCCTAATTCATGTTGTCCACTGGTGATAATGACCTTCAATTGGGTCCGTTTGAAAACACTAATTTGTCTTTTCAAATGATAGAATCTTGCCTTCTACAAAGGCCAATCGAGAAATACCTTTTACCCGTCGTCCTCGTTTTAGCTTATTTGAAGTTCTCTAAAGCAGCGGTCTCCAACCCCTGGGCCGTGGACCATTACCGGTCCTCAGATCAATCAATATCAAGAGTCTACTTGACGTTCGGATGAAAATGATTAAATGCTAGCTAGCTATTTGCTATCCATTTGCTATTTATTAGCTGGCTAGCAAGCTATCTAGATGGCTCGCTAGCTATCTAGCTAGCTATCTCGCTGGCTGGCTCGCTAGCTATCTAGCTGGCTCGATAGCTATCTATCTGGCTATCTATTAGGTATATCAAATACAGCTAACATCCGACTTACAACCGGCTCGACTTACGACATCCCGTACGTACGGCCACGACCTCCAGACGCTATTTTTAAAAATGTAATTTTACGCCTGGCACCGCAGCGCGCGAGCAGGCCAGCAACGTTTACGACCATTTTGGCCCAGCCAGCATCTGACTCTCGCACAGCAATCGACCGCGTGATGGCACTAGAGGGGGGAGTTTGCGAGTCACTGCGCCTCTGAGTCTCTATTCAACATTTTTAATGGATTTTGACTTACGACCATTTTGACTTACGACCATTTGGTGGGAACGGAACTCGGGCGTAAGTCGGATGTTACCCGTAGATAGAAATCTAGCTAGCTAGCTGCATAATAGCTTCCGGGTTGAGTGAACGCTGGCGCGTGATGGCGCGTGCCATCTTGTGCATTTTCTGGGATGCTACATTTCAGTCCAGATGCCTCAAAATGACACGTAATAACTTCTTTAATGGATTGCAAACATTTATGCTTTCCTCTTCAGAACTATTTCAATCATATTCATAACTGGATGAGTAACAAGAAAGCATCTTCTCCGAATCTGAAGCCATTGTTTTGATTCGAGAGCAAGGCAAGACGTCCTGGGGTGGCATCACGAACAAGGGGGCGGGACCTTCTGAAACTCGCCATCTCCGAGGTCATTTTTAAGTAATTTTGACACACTTGAACTCATTTTTATTGGTGTTTTGCATTTGACTAAAAATATCAGCCTGTGCGTTTTGGGTATCTTAGATGCTTTAAAACATGTTTCTGATGTCAGGTAAAAAACAAAAAAATGGTGTCGGTTGTCCTTTAAATTGTCACTGTGACATTTTCAACATGCTCGGTCGGGACTGTCGCAATTGGAAAGTCCATTCGATTTGCATCACATTTCCATAATCCCGAATTGATGTAGAAGATAATGAGAATTCAGTCGAGTGACTTCCACGTCCACGTTTGGACCTTCAAGAAGAATAGATTTTTTTATTTTTTTTTGTTGCATGGGCGCCTTCGTTCCTTCCTCGTTTCAACTTAAGCGCTCTCCCAAGCAGCGGTGGGGGGTAAGGGGGGGTTGTGTGAACTACACGTAACCTTGGCGTGTCCCCGCAGCTTTGAGATAGAATCACTATCCGAGCTCCTGGGAGCCTTCTGGGTTGCTTGACCCTGAAGCTCCGGAATAGGTTGACTTTTCCTCCGTGTGAGACTCGCTCGCCGACGGAATCATTTTTGCCTCCCAAATTGCTTCATCCGATTGTTAGGCAACCCAAAGACGTTTGTTAGACAAAATGCGACTGTTTCTCTCCCCGGTTTGACCTTCCTCAGCAAACGAGGAAGTTGGGTGCACGTGAATGCACAATTGGAAAGAAAATACAATCAAATAGCTTACGAACTTAATTGGTTCCCAGAAAGTGTGCATAAGGCGAAAAGTTCGTCTGCCAAACATTGATTTCCCATAAGAAACCATTAAAAATGAGAATAATCCGTTCCCAGGTCTCCATAATAGATCATTTTCTACTAAATAAGCCTTACAACGACACAAAACAGACCTTATTTTATGTATAATAAATGTGCTATTGGATTGTAATGAAAGAAAAACTGTACTACATAATCAAGTCGTTTTATTGACCTTTGTAATCATAATGTTTTACGGGGACGTGGGAACGGATTATTCTCATTTTAATGGTTTCCTAGGGGAAATTAATGTTTGGAATACACACTTTTTGCCTTACACACACTTTCTGGGAAGCAATAAAGTTCGTAAGCCAAGGTATTACAAGATATTTAATTTGTAGTGTTTTTTTTCATGCCTTCAACTGCCGTTGTTAATAATTTTGCTCATATGCTACCTAGCTATTTGCTATCTATTAGCTATCTGGGAAGCTATATCGCTACATATCTTGATATCTATCTAGCTAGCTATCTGGGTATTTGGCTAGCTATATATTGGCTACATTTTAGGTAGCAATCTCGCTAGCTATCTCGCGAGCTATCAAGCTGACTATCTAGCTAGCTATTTGTTGGGTTAAATTAATTCATCTTCGTCTGGTTCGGACTTCGTCGAGTGTCTTGATGAAATGCCAGTTGAGTCGATAGTTGGTACACAGCAAAAACTACTTTATTCAGTAACAATCGAGAGAAACATCTCTAGTTGGAGCTGGACAAAAGAAGAACCAACGCCTGCCTCTTCAGGCTTAGTTTAAAAGAATACCGCGACAGTCTGCTGACCAATCAGTTGCGGACAAGTCGATCTTCCGTCCAATCGGCTACGAACAACTCAGTGTTGGGTGGGCCTTAGACTGAAATTGGAGTTGTTGCCTCTTTGCAACGACTATTGAACTAATAAGCTTGATAATGCTATGTAACTAAATTAAACGTCCAATACTCATAATATGTACTAAGCTAAACATGAAATAACATATGTTTACTAATCTAAGCATGAAATAACGTAATATGTTTACTAATGTGCATAAGCACTCTATCACTATTCATTAGCTGTTTGGCTATCTAGCTAGATGTCTGGGTAGCTATCTATTAGCTATATATTAGCTATCTAGATAGCTTTCTATCTATTTTAGTTACTTCCGGGTTGAGTAAACGCTGGTGCGTATGGCTGCCGCTGCTCACCCGCAGAAAAACATCTAACAGTGACTGTTAAGTGACCTTGAGATCTTTGAAAGGCGCTTGAAAATGAAATGTATTATTATTATTATTAATAATAATAATAATACATTTCATTTTTAAAGGACAACCGACATCACTTTTTTGTTTCCTAACTGACAACAGAAAAACGTTTTATAGCATCTAAAATACCCAAAACACGCAGTATGATATTTTTATTCAAATGCAAAACACCAATAAAAATGACTTAAAGTGTCCAAAATCTGCAAAAAATTGAGCTGCGAATTGGGCATTTTCAGAAAGTCCCGCCCCCAGTTTGTGACGTCACGCCAAGACGTCTTGCATTGCTGGAGAATCAAAACAATGGCTTCAGATTCGGAGAATACGCATTCTTGTTACACACCCGTTATGAATATGATTCAAATAGTTCTGAAGAGGAAAGCATACATGTTTGCAATTGATTAAATAATTTATTCCACGTCATTTTGAGGCAAACGGGCGGGGGGAAATGTCTCACACAAAAAAAAGGCACAAAATGGCCACCGAGCTTTTGTGAAGATTGAATCAGCCCGTTTCCACAGGCTGATAAATTCCTTCCATGGAGCTTGGACGCCCTCTTCTGGCGCAACACGAGGTTCTCAGAACAAACAAGTACATCAAAATACATTGACGTGATGGAAGGACTGCTACAATGTGTATTTTTTTTCGGTCAGGGGCGTTCCTTTAGTGACGTCACGTACGGACTCGTCATCAACTCAAAAACAAGACTTCCTGAATATTCAGCGCGAGTCTTAAAACGTAAAACATAGCTATATGCGGTGGAATCTTATTAAAATACGTTCGGTAGAAGTCATTTGAAGCCATCTCATAAATTATGGACACAACTTGTCCGGAGACATCGGTTGTCCTTTAAGCGCCTTTCAAAACTCTCAAGGTCACTTTACAGTCACAGGACTCGTTTTTCTGTGGGTGACCAGCGGCAATCACATGCTCCAGCGTTCACGCAACCCGGAATAACTCAAATAGATAGAAAGATAGCGAGCTAATAAATAGATAGCAGGTAGTCAGCCAACTAGATAGCTAATAGATAGCCAGATAACTAGCTAGCCAATAGATATCCAACAGATAACTAGCCAGCTGGATAGCTAGCCAGCCAGCTAGCTAGCTAGTATATAACTAATAGATGCGCCAGCTAACCAGCTAGCTAGCTAATAGATAGCCAGCCAGCCGGATTGATAGCTAATCGACAGCAACCCTGCCAGCTAGATAGCTAATAGACAGCTAGCTAACCTAGTAGACATCTAATAGACAGCTAGCCAGCCAGACAGATAGCCAATAGATAGCCAGACAGCCAGATAGATAGCTAATAGATAGCCACTGTCATTTTTTGTGTCTTCTTCGGCTTAACACGAGCCTGTGGTGGGGTCTTTTTCGGTCCCATCATAGCGAAAGTACTCCACACGATAGCAAACCACGTCTGCACTCAAAGAAAACTAGTCCGCTAGCCATCGCGGCGCTGTGTGGTTTGGTTCGTATTTCGTATGCCGAGATTATATTCTCACAAAGTTAATGTTCGTCAGGTGAAAAGTTCGTTAGCTAAAGCGTTCGTAAACCGAGGTATCATTGTATTTACAAGGGTGGCATGGTGGGTTCGATTTCGGTTCTGGACTTACCGTGTGAAGTCTGTATCTTCTCCCCGAGCCTCCGTGGGTTTTCTCCGAGTTCCCCCCACATTCCAAAAAAAAACATGCACGGCAGGCTGATTGGCAAAGACTGCAAAAGGAAAAGAAAATGGCACAGCTGCAAAAAATAAAGTGGAAAAAACCTTTCCCCCACCCCCTTCAAAATAAAAGGTGAGTGACCCCCGTTAATGGCAATTAATGGTCGCAACAACATTTCTTGAGACACACTAATTGCTGATTTGATGAGGCTTTTAATTCCAGCGCTGCAGCTGTTTATCAAATGGGGCCTTTATGCTACGCTAGCAGCGTTCAGGTGGAAAAATACCATCTGGACGCTTGTTTTTTTTTCAAGCTTAACAACAGGAAAATGAGTTTTTTTTTTTTTTTTTTTAAATCCAACTCCGATTCATTTACGATGTTTAAGATTTATATAAGTATGTTTAAGGCCTGTATAAGTGGCTTGTATTGGTTTGTTTACCGAAAAGTAAACATTTAACAACATGTATCATCTATAACAATACAACTGGGGCGAATACTTTATAGGTTACGACAAACATACCCTTGTTCGTAACTCGAATGTCCGTATGTAGGGGAGTGTCTGTATGTTTTGATAAATGGGGGCGGGACTCCATTCATGCTTTCAGGGGTACCTATTTGACTGTAGTACAGGGGTGTCAAAGTCATTTTTTTACCACAGGGCCCTCCACATATTACATAAAGAGCACACAACTTTGTTTTTCTACTTCTTTCTTTCCTTTCCTCCTTTCCGAATGGCTGCCACTGCTCACCCGCACAAAAACATCCCGTGACTGTCTGATGTCAGTTAAAAAAAAAAGTGACGTCGGTTGTCCTTTAAGTCTTATTTAGTAGAAAATTGTCTTTTATGGGGACCTGGGAACGGATTATTCTTATTTTAATGGTGTCTTATGGGAAATAAATGTTTGGCAGATGAACTTTTCGCCTTACACACAATTTCTGGGAACCAATTGTGTTCGTGAGCTGAGGGACTATTTCTTTTTTTCCTTTCCTCTTCCTTTCATAACTTTGCTGCTGTGTTACTTCCGGGTAGAGTAAACGCTGGCGCGTGTGGCTGCCGCTGCTCACCAGCAGAAAAAATATCCTGTGACTGTAACGTGTCCTTGAGAGGTTTGAGAGGCGCTCATAAATGAAATGTATTATTATTATACATAAAATCAGGTATATTTTGAGTTTAATTTTAAGGTTTATTTAGTAGAAAATTGTCTTTTATGGGGACCTGGGAACGGATTATTCTCATTTTAATGGTGTCTCATGGGAAATAAATGTTTGGCAGATGAACTTTTCGCCTTACACACACTTTCTGGGAACCAATTATGTTCGTGAGCTGAGGTACGACTTCTTTTTTTCCTTTCCTTTCATAACTTTGCTGCTTTGTTACTTCCGGGTAGAGTAAACGCTGGCGCGTGAGGCTGCCGCTGCTCACCAGCAGAAAAAGTATCCTGTGACTGTAACGTGTCCTTGAGAGTTTTGAGAGGCGCTCATAAATGAAATGTATTATTATTATACATAAAATCAGGTATATTTTGTGTTTAATTTTAAGGCTTATTTAGTAGAAAATTGTATTTTATGGGGACCTGGGAACGGATTATTCTCGTTTTAAGGGTGTCTTATGGGAAATAAATGTTTGGCAGATGAACTTTTCGCCTTACACACACTTTCTGGGAACCAATTATGTTCGTGAGCTGAGGTACGACTTTTTTTTTTCTTTCCTTTCATAACTTTGCTGCTTTGTTACTTCCGGGTAGAGTAAACGCTGGCGCGTGTGGCTGCCGCTGCTCACCAGCAGAAAAAGTATCCTGTGACTGTAACGTGTCCTTGAGAGTTTTGAGAGGCGCTCATAAATGAAATGTATTATTATTATACATAAAATCAGGTATATTTTGTGTTTAATTTTAAGGCTTATTTAGTAGAAAATTGTATTTTATGGGGACCTGGGAACGGATTATTCTCATTTTAATGGTGTCTTATGGGAAATAAATGTTTGGCAGATGAACTTTTCGCCTTACACACACTTTCTGGGAACCAATTATGTTCGTGAGCTGAGGTACGACTTCTTTTTTTCCTTTCCTTTCATAACTTTGCTGCTTCGTTACTTCCGGGTAGAGGAAACGCTGGCGCGTCTGACTGTCGCTGCTCACCCGCACAAAAAAAAAAATCCTGTGACTGTAAAGTGTCCTTGAGAGTTTTGAAAGGCGCTGATACATTTACAGTCACAGGATACAGTCGCTAATAGATAGCTACCTAGCCAGCTAGATAGCTAAATAGCTAAACGATAGCTATCCAGAGAGCTAGCGAGCCAGCTAGACAGCTAATTGATAGCAAATAGTTAGGTAGCTAGCTAACTAATAGATACAATCATAATAATAAGACATTTCATTTATAAGCGGCTTTCAAAACTCTCAAGGACACTTTACAGGCATATGATGAGAACATTTTTTTTTTTTTTCTGCGGGTGAGCAGCGGCAGTCAGACGCGCCAGCGGTCACTCAATCCGGAAGTAACTCAAATAGAGAGAAAGCTAGCTAGATAGCTAATAGATAGTTAACTGGAGCTAATAGATAGGTAGCTAGAGCTAAGAGATCGCTAATAGCTAGCTACCGACAGCTAGTAGTGATTATTCTATATTGACATTTATCCGCTGGGTATTTTATTGGAGAATATGAATATAAGACATTTTTTGGCTAGTTCCTTTTGTAGAATAAAAACGAGATATAGCTAGCTAGAGAGATAGAGAGACAGCTAGCTAGAGACCTAGTAAGCTAGCTAGCTAGCTAGAGAGATTGCTAGTTATAGAGCTACAGAAATAGCTAGCTAGAGAGATAGAGAGACAGGAAGAGTGCGAGCTAGCTAGCTAGCTCGATAGATGAGCATGGAATTTAACAAGTTAGATTTGCTTTCACGGGCCAAATCAAACAATGTAGCGGGCCATATTTGGCCCCCGGACCTTGACTTTGACACCTGTGACGTAAGGGATTAGCCAGATATCTGAGTAGAAATCGAGCAAGCTAGCGAGTTAGCTAGCTCAATCGCTAGTGAGCAATCTATCTAGCTCAATCGCTAGCTAGGCCACCAGCTAGCTTGATAGATGAGTATAGAATTTCACAAGTTTGATTTGCTTTCATGGGCCGAATCAAACAATGTGGCGGGCCAGATTTGGCCCCCGGGCCTTGACTTTGACACCTGTGACATAAGGGATTAGCCAGCTAATTGAATAGAAAGAGAGTGAGCTAGCTAGCTCGATCGATAGATGAGTATAACATTTCCCGAGTTTGATTTGCTTTCACGGGCTGAATAAAACAATGTGGCGGGCCAGATTTGGACCCCGGGCCTTGACTTTGACACCAGTGATGTAAGAGATTAGCCAGCTAGCTGAATAGAAAGAGAGCAAGCTAGCAAGTTAGATAGCGAGTTAGCTAGCTCAATTGGTAGCGAGCAATGTATATAGCTCAATCGCTAGCTCGGTTGCTAGCTAGCTCGATAGATGAATATGGAATTTCACAAATTTGATTTGCTTTCATGGGCCGAATTAAACAATATGCCGGGCCAGATTTGGCCCCCGGGCCGTGACTTTGACCCCAATGTGACATTTGGATTAAAAAGGCACTTTTCAAGGTGCGTAATAAGACGACCAAAGAATTCCAAAGCACCATCCTCGCAGGGCGACGGCAGGACGTTGCGCAACGCCATCTGTAACCATGACGAAACCGTCGTTGCAGAATCGCACTCGCTAGCACGCGCGCCAGACGGGCTGAAATGGCGCTCGTTGCCGTTGACCTCGACAGCTTGCATCCCAAAATTACCTTGACACCCACTGGCTGCCTTTCAGAAAGCTAATTAATCCCAGGTGACCCGACGTTCATCGCTGTGTTCTAAAAGCCTTGGCGAGACTGCGGAGGAAAAAGCCGCTGGAGGTGCACTCCTGAGGCCTGTTATTTTATTTTGGAGGGGAATCTGGGATTGAAATCTCTTTTTTGGAAAGAAAGTTACAAAGAAAAAAGGATCACCTGTCGGAGAGCAGCCCGGTGGTGCGGTGGTTAATGTAGAGGTGCAGGGTTCAATCACGTCTGGAGTGTGCCTGCTTTCTGTGTGGGTTTTCTCCGGGTACTCTTCTCTCCTGCCACATTCCAAAAAGACACATGGCAGGTTGAATAAACACTCCAAATTCTCCCTGGCCTATCAAGCCAGCTATCTATTGGCTATCGAGCTAGCTATCTCTTGGCTATATAGCTATCTAGCTGGCTGGCTGGCTATCTAGCTAGCTATCAAGCTATTAGGTACTTATTGGCTAGCTAGCCAGCTGGCTGGCTATCTATTAGCTATCTATCCAGCTGGCTAGTTATCTGTTGGCTATCTATTGGATAGCTAGTTATCTGGCTATTTATTAGCTATCTAGCTAGTTAGCTGGCTATCTATTAGCCCTCTGCCCAGATAGCTGGCTATCTGTTAGCTAGCTATCTTACTATCTATTGGCTATCTATTAGCTAGCTAGCTAGCAAGCAGGCTGACTACATGCCAGCTATTTATTAGCTAGCTAGCTAGCTTTCTATCTGAGTTACTTCCGGATTGAGTGAACACTGGCGCGTGAGGCTCACCCACAGAAAAAAACTTATCCTGTGACTGTAAAGTGACCTTGAGAGTTTTGAAAGGCGCTTATAAATGAAATGTAGACAGATCAACTATGTAAATCACAGGTGTCCAAGTCAAGGCCCGGGAGCCAAATCAGGCCCGCTACATAATTTTATTCGGCCACTCGGATTTCAACCAGAACGTTCGTCATCCATTGTTTATTTCTTTAATTAAATACAATAGCAAATTTATTATACATAAAATCAGGTATATTATTTGTCGTTTTAAGGCTTAATTAGTCGAACATTATGTTTTATGGGGACCTGGGAACGGATTATTCTCATTTTAATGGTTTCTCGCTGACGAAGCCTCTTGGATAGGAGGCGAAACGTCCGAAACCTTCACTTTTGTACAGATGACGGCTGAAGAAACCTTCTCATCGATGGACCACTCCTGTACGACTGAGAGCTTACACAGACGTTTCTTATGGGAAATACATGTTTGGCAGATGATCCATTGTTTATTTCTTTCATTACAATCCAATAGCACATTTATTATACATAAAAAAAGGTATATTTTGTGTAGTGTAAAGGCTTATTTAGTAGAAATTATGTTTTATGGGGACCTGGGAACGGATTATTGTCATTTTAATGGTCTCTTATGGGAAATAATTGTTTGGAAGATGATCCATTGGTTATCAAACATTTAGCACATTATATTTATACACAAAATAAGGTATAGTATGTGTAGTTTTAAGGCTGATTTGGTAGTAAATGATGTTTTATGGGGACCTGGGAACGTATTATTCTCATTTTAATGTTTTTTTATGGGAAATAAATGTTTGGAAGACAATCCATTGTTTATTTCGTTAATTACAATACAATAGCACATTTATTATACATAAAATAAGGTATATTTTGTTTCATTCTAAGGCTTAATTAGTAGAAAATGATGTTTCATGGGCACCTGGGAACGGATTATTCTCATTTTAATGGTTTCTTATGGGAAATAAATGTTTGGCAGACAAACTTTTCGCCTCACACACAATTTCGGGGAACCAATTAAGTTCGTAAACCGAGGTATCACTGTACTTGGCCAATTCAGAATCTGATATCATCTGTTCCAAGTGAAAAGATAAGTAATACGACACCTCCGATTTGGGTCACGAGCCGGGTGAAGTTGAGCGCTTCAACCAGATGAAATCTACATCAGCCGGCATGTCGACTTGTCTCCCGGACAACGGCAAAAGTCTCACAAATTCGGCCTGCGAATGATTGGCCCGACAGTCACGTTATCTCGCCGCACAGGCTGCGAATCCTCACAAAGAAGCCGAAGGAGTCGCCGGGCGGTTTTTCTTTTCTTTCGCCCTTAAACAAAAAGAAAGAAAGAAAAATGGTCTCAATGTTATCAGAAAATGACGCGCGACAGAATGTAAGCCCTTTAATATCTGCACATGTTGAAAGGCACTTTTCTTTCCAAGCGCGCCACATTGGACTGATTCCTCTTGGCCAATTAGCCGTCCTTCATTCTTTGGACGAAAAGAAAAGACAAATGCTAAATGGACTGATTACGTTGCAGCTCACTAGCTAGCGAATGAGCTCGCAAGCTCACTAGCTAGCGAGTGAGCTAGCTAGCTCTCCTTCTATTCAGCTAGCTGGCTAATATATTACATCACATGTGTCTAAATCGGCCCGTAACATCATTCACACTCACAAACTAGCTCTCCTTCTATTCAGCTAGCAGGCTAATCCCTTACATCACATGTGTCCAAGTCAAAGCCCGTGGGCCAAAACTGGCCCGACACATAATTTGATTCGGCCCGTGTAGGCAAATAAAACTTGTGAAATTCCATGCTCAACCATCAAGCTAGTAAGCTCACTAGCTAGCGAATGAGCTAGCGAACTCATTAGCTAGCGAATGAGCTAGCGAGGTCACTAGCCAGCGAATGAGCTAGCGAGCTCACTAGCTAGCGAATGACCTAGCGAGCTCACTAGCTAGCGAATGAGCTAGTGAGCTCACCAGCTTGCAAATGAGCTAGCATGCTAACTAGCTAGCAAAAGATTTAGCGAGCTCTTTAGCAAGTGAATGAGATAGCGAGCTCACGAGCAAGCAAAAGAGCTAGCGAGCTCGCTAGCTAGCGAAGTGAGCAGCGGCAGCCACACGCACCAGCGTTCACTTAACCCGGAAGTAACTCAAATAGAATAGTAAGACAAATAGATAGAAAGCTAGCTAGCAAGCCAATAGATAGCTTGCAGGCTCGCTAGCCAGCGAATGAGATAGTAAGCTCACTAACGAGCGAATGAGTTCGCGAGCGCACTAGCTAGCGAGCTCAATAGCTAGCGAAAGAGCCAGCAAGCTCACTAGCTAGCGAATGAGCTAGCGATGTCACTCGCTAGCTCTTCTTCTATTCAGCTAGCTGGCCAATCCCTTACATCACAGCTGACAAAGTCACAGTGCGTCACGTGGATTGTGTTCATTTCAAAGCGCTAAAAACTGCTAGCGTGACAACGTGATGAACGGGCATCTTCTCAAGGCCACTTGTTTGTTGGACCTTGGCTCAGCGTGGACTGAAGCTCACAAACGTGAGCAGAGGGGAACATCAACCGTCAGCTCGGCCAGCCAAGTCACCTTGTCAGGAACGAACCGGACCGGGGTAAATTTGACCAATAAAAAGCTAGCGTAGTACAATTTGACTATGCGCTGGACTTAAGGGCAGAAAACAAAAAAGAATCAACTTGTTTATCGTGGGATTCAATGCCACCCCCCCAAAAAAACCAGAACGATCCGGAAAAGTGGACTTGGTTCTCAGTTTCAAGACATTTTTAAAAGTGGAGGAGCCATCATTGTAATTTCCTAATTTATTCGGGTTTTGTTTTTTCATGCTTGGGTGCCGATAGAGCGTTGGCCATGGCCTCTGGCAATGTTTTTTCCCTTCCACAAGGGGACAGCATCTCCCTTTTTGTCCATGTTAGCGCTTTGTTACAGCTTGAGCTGTTGTTAAAGTGCTATCAAATTCAATATGTATGGATTATATTCTATTTTGTAAAGCCGCCCCCATTTCAAGCTCAGATAACCCATATCATTTAGGAATTACAGTGATACCTAGGTTTACGAACCCCTTGGCTCATGAACTTTTTGGATTACGAACGTTAAATTTACCTTGGCATACAAACTATTTTTTGGAGCGCCACAATGAGTGATGTATCGTTTGCGAACTTTCTCCAAAAAAGAAAATGGCAGCCGACTATATTTTGTCCTCTATTCAACGCCCCCAGTCTTCGGTTAAAGCCATGTGATTGGTCAAGAACGCAACAGTGAGGGGAGGTGGTTTATACATGAAAGAGACAGGCAGACGACAGAGAGAGAGTGAGAACTCACTCACTCACTCACTCACTCACTCACTCACTCACTCACTCATCCCATGGCCTAGAAGGCCATAGGGGTGCCATGATGGACGTCTGGGCAGTCGGAGATCTCCAGCGCTCTCGGTCTTCAGCAGTTCGTAGCAGGGTGTGGAATCTGCAGCCTGTCCATTCCTTAATGTTGTCCATCCAGCACTTCCTCTGTCTTCCTCTTCTCCGCTTCCCTTCTACTGTCCCCTCCAGGATGGTTTTGGATAGTGAGGTATGCCTTATAACGTGGCCAAACCAGGCCATTTTACGACGTTTCACCATTGAGAGTACAGGCTCTTGTTCTCCAGAAAGGGTGGTGACTAGCTGTCTGACGTAGTCATTTGTCTGGTGTTCCCTGTAAGATATATTGAGCATCCTTCTGTAGCTCTTATGCTCAAACGCCTTGATCCTGCGCTCCGTGTCTGCTGTAAGTGTCCAGCTCTCACAGCCGTATAACAAGGTGGAGAGTACTAGAGACTTGTACAGCCTGACCTTCACTGCAAAGCCGATGGTATTGCTCCTCCAAATTCCTCACTCACAAAGGACCCGAGGTATTTGAAATCCTTCACCACTTCTAGGGTTTGCCCGTTCATTGTGATTTTTGTTGGTGTTGTTTTATTGTAGCTATTGACCAGTATCTTGCTTTTCTCTGCGCTTATTTGCATACCGTAACCCCTCGCTACCTTTTCCAGTCTGGTGGTAAGCTCCTGGAGTTCGGCTTCGCTTTTTCCCATCAGATCTATGTCATCAGCGAACCGAAGGTTACAGATGGGTCTTCCTCCGATGGATATGAAGGTGTGAAACTCTTCCAAGGGCTCATCCATGATGTTTTCCAGAAAGATGTTGAATAGGACGGGGGACAGAAGACAGCCTTGTTGGACACCGATAAATGTTTTGAAAAGTTCCCCCATGGTGTTGTTCATGAGAACTGCACTGCAGTTCTTGAGTTGATGTAGAGTGACTGAATGACCTGGATGAGATTCTAGTTGAAGTTGTAGTTTCGGAGCAGCCGGGATGTTGTCGATGCCAGGTGACTTGCCGATCTTCAGGTTCCTTACTGCCTCCTCCACTTCTGCCTGGAGTATCGGCACGTCGTCATCTTCGCTGGTGACCTTTGCGGAGTCAGTGGTTACGTTCTGGTTGGGTTTTATTTTGAGGTTGTAGAGTTCCTGGCAGTACTCTGTCCATCTTCTGATTACTGCTGTCTTTTCGGTTAGCACAGCACCGTACTCATCTTCTATTATTGTTGCAGTATGTTACTGCGTCTTTGTCAAAGCCTTCAATGTGGCGTATGCTGCTTTACTGTTGCCCTGTCGTATACTTGTCTATTTTTTCACACTGCTCTGTGATCCACTTCTCCTTTGTTTCCCTCATCCTCTTCCTAATATATTTGTTCACCATAGTGTGCTGTTTCACAGCTTCTGGGTCATCCTTCTTGGTCCTTTTTAGTGTCCTTCTGTGGTCACACAGATCAAGGATGTCATCTGTGACCCACGGTTTCTTCTTCTTCCTATACTTCCCTAGTACTTCAGTCGCTGTTTCCACAAATGTGCTCTCCATAGCGTCTGTCAGTGAGTCAATGTCTGGTAGAAGGTTAAGGGTGGCAAATTTTCCTCCTATGCTTGCCTCAAATATTCCTGCAACTTGTGGGTCTTTCAGTTTTTCTAAGTTAAACCTGATTCGTGGTGAACCGTCTTGCTTTTGGCTTTTGAGTTTGAGTGTCAGCAGCACCATATCGTGGTCACTTCCCACGTCTGGGCCAGGAAACGTCCTGGTTTGGGCTTTGTTTATGCTTGACTTGAATCTTTGAGGGGTCAAGATATAGTCAATTTGATTGTGTATGGCACCATTTGGTGAATGCCATGTCGTTCTGCGGGAGGTTTTAAGTGGAAACAGTGTGTTGGCTGCGGTGAGCTTATGGCTCCTTGCAAATTCCAGAAGTCTTAAGCCTCTATCATTTGTTTCTCCTATCTCAAAACGCCCTGCTGTCCCTACCCAGTGCTCATACGCATCTGTGCCTATTTTGGCATTCCAGTCTCCCTGGACAATGATAAAGTCCTTCTTGGGTGTTGCCTTAATGGAGTTTTCTAACTCCTCATAGAATGTTTCTACTGCATCATCATCATAGTCCGTCGTTGGGGCATACACTTGGATGATGGTGATATTCATGGGCCGCGCAGCAATCCGGATGCTGATGAGCCTGCTGGATACAGGCGTGCAGCTGATGACTGAGTTGATTTTGCTCTTGTTGACAATAAAGCAAACTCCATGTTGGTGTCTAGATTCTTCTCCACTATACCATATCTTGTGGCCTTCGTCTGTGGTTGCCTCGCCACAGCTGGTCCACCTGACCTCCGCCAGTCCCAAGACATCCCACCTGTATCTGTCTAGTTCATGGGTCAGCTCTTTCACTTTCCCACAGGCATACAGTGTGCGGACATTCCATGTACCGATAATGGTATCAGTCCTTGGGAGGCTGTGAGTTGATGGTGTTCCTGTCCCAGTAGCATACTTGTCGTCCCCACCCTGGGGCAAATCCGTGGGTAGCGCGGTCGTTGTTTTTCCGGGCCTCGACCGATCCGGCATGAGTGATCCTGACTGTTTGTACATCATGACATTTCATTATGCAATTAAACTTGGTGGTGCCTATCTCCTCTCCAAGCTCTTCACCAGGGGTTCCGGAGCCCCCCTGGTTACCCTTGTCTAGTTTAGCCTGCCGGTCGAAGCAGTTTGCCGTGGTGTGGCCGCAGAACCTCTGCTACTTGGAGCCATAGACAAGAGCTGGGTGATGGTGAGGACCAGTTAGGGATCAACCAGCTATAAAGCATCAGCAATACAGCTGCGACCGTATCTCCCTCAAGGGTACTACCTCTCCCATACACCCCATACACCACGAGAGTGAGAAAATGGATAGAAAACAGAGAAATTTGGACTCGTTTCAACTTTGATAGTTCAAAGGCAGAGTGTGGACTGCAAGGTTAAAATATCCCATCAATCAGGCTCCACAAATAACCCGCACAAGTCACTTGATGCAAAAAGCTATCAACCCAGCTAAACAGAACACAATTGATGAGGAACGAGGTAAAATTATCGCAGAGAAAGCAAGGCAACTTCACTCAAATATCGTCAAGAGGCAACCTGGAAGTTCGGCATCCATTGATGATTTCAAGGCTAGCCACGGATGGTTCAAGAACTTTAAGCGTTGTACAGGGATTCATAGTGTCATTCGTCATGGTGAGCCAGCCAGTTCTGACGATAAAGCTGCCAAAGCTTACAAGGGATCATTCCTCAAGATGGTGAAAGAAGAAGGCTATGTTCCTCATCAAGTGTTTCATGCTGATGCTATTCAATTCCATCAAGCCATCAACGACCATCACAAAGGTAAATAAAACCACTTTATTATATAGTACAGTTTATTTATTTAATTATAATACCATAGCACATTTATTATACATAAAATAAGGTATATTTGGTGTAGTTTTAAGACTTATTTCGTAGAAAACTCTGTCTTATGGGGGACCTGGGAACTGATTAATCTCATTTTAATGGTTTCTTATGGGAAATAATTGTTTGGGATACACACTTTTCACCTTACACACTTTGTCTGGGAACCAATTTAGTTCGTAAGCTAAAATATCACTGCATATTCTATTTTGTAAAGCCACCCCCATTTCAAGCGCAGATAACTCCAGACCCATATCATTTAGGAATTAACTCTTTTTTTTCTGCTGAAAGAAGTGAGTCCGAGTGCCTGGGCCAAAACTGCCAACAAAAAGTTGCATCATCCATCTGATGGAATACTTTTTTTGTGGTAAATTGATTTCACGGACATGTAACGCACAGAAGCGCCTTCCTAAAGACGCCATTTCATCCATCAAGCGACAGACAATCTTGGCAAGGTCATCTAGCGATGCCTGTCACGATACGAACAGAAGACGAAGAAGAAGAAAGTCATTACTTGCAAAATGCAGCGATGGTGATGGGGATCCATTTTGTTTTTTGGCCTGTGACAGCAATTGCTTGCTGGTCACATCATGGCTGACGAGGACAAGATGGGGGTGCGAAGGGGGGTTTCAAGCGGCAGGTTTGCTTCCACGAGTGCTTTCTGATTGTGGTCATTGAAGGCGTCCAAATCGACGTCGGCTTTTTTCACTTTCAAAGTTTGCACACGGCACTCGATAAGCGAGTAGCGCAACGATCCGACGATAGGAACGTGCAGATTTCCAGGACGCCTTCACCATCAGTTCCGCACCCCCTTTCTTTGAGTGTGGACATGGTTTGTTATCAAGTGGAGTCCTTTTGCGATGATGGGACCGAAAAAGACCCCACCACAGGTTAGTGTTAAGACGAAGAGGACACAAAAGAACAAACGAGGTGTGCGTTTGTGTGATTTAGCGTTCCAGTACGCTAAGTCGACCGTTGCTACCATCCTTAGGATCAAGGACGCTATTAAGGGTGTTTCTGTGTTGTCTAAGCAACGGTCTCAGGCAATGGAAGAGGTTGAAAAACTTTTGTTGATTTAATAATCAACAAATAACAATTAAATAAAAGGAGCTAGCAGGGGACATTGTGAGTGAGGGTATTATCGCCGAGAAAGCACAGCAACTTCACTCGGATATCATCAAGAGGCAACTACATCAACGACCATCACAAAGATCAATACAATGACTTTATTGTACAGTACAGTTTATTTATTTCATTACAATACAATAGCACATTTATTATACATAAACAAAGGTATAAGGTATATTTTGTGTCGTTTTAAGGTGTATTTAGTAGAAAATGATGTTTTATGGGGACCTGGGAAAGGGTTATTTTCATTTTAATGGGAAATATTCTTATGGGAAAGAAAAGTTTGGAAGATGAACTTTTTGCCTTACACACACCTTCAGAGAACCAATTACGTTTGTAAGATGAGGTATCACTGTATATATCTAAAGCATCACTCTAAATGAAAAAAAAATGAAAACATGGCCAAAAAAACCCCCTCAAATATAATACATACTGTATATATATATATATATATCGATGAGAAGGTTTCTTCAGCCGTCATCTGTACAAAAGTGAAGGTTTCGGACGTTTCGCCTCCTATCCAAGAGGCTTCGTCAGCGAACTAAAGTCTGACTGGTCGTATCGGCCCCATTTATATATCCCTAATGTCCAGACCTGGTGGCGCCGGACACAGCTATGATAGGTCCCTACTCTCAGGTTGGGGGGGCGCGGGACCCCTCCCTGTGGCCCCACTGATTGTTCCTACATTCCTGACTAACGACTGGCCTATTACCCCCACTCCCCCCAGTATCACCTCATCAGCATAACGACCCTCATCAGCATTGCGAAAGTTGCCTAACCTGTTTTGCCTGAGCAGGCTATTGTATGAACGATCCAAATTGAACCTCACCCCACCAGACCGGTTTAATGAAGGATTTTGTTGTTTTATAAGAATCGCTTCTTTTACCCCCCTTTCAAACCATCTATGTTCTTTAACCTCATTGTCGTCAAATGAGTGGTTGCTAGCTTTTAGGTGCAAATGTACTGCCGATTGAGGCCCGCTTGTATTATCCCTGCGATGTTGATAGTCTTTTTTTGAGAATTTGTTGAGTCTCCCCAATATACTGCTCTTTACAATTTTCATTCTTACAATGTATTGAATAAACTACATTACTTTGTTTTTCATTTGGTAGCCTATCTTTTGGATGCACTAATTTTTGCCTTAACATGTTTATCGGTTTGAAATAAGTCGGAATTTTATGTTGCCAAAGGACTCTTTGTAATTTTTCAGAAACTCCTGCAATGTACGGTACTGCTACTCCTCTCCTTTTAGAATCTTGAGAATTATTGCTTTCGTTCGCTATTCTTTCTTTCTGACATTTGTTGAATGACCACTGAGGGTACCCACAGTTAGTGAGTGCTCTCTACATGGAAGAGATGGAGAAACAGGGCCTCACATCCTTCCCAGGGACAAAACCTAGACACTGGTTTAGATATGTGGACGATACTTTTGTCATAATTAAGAAACAAGAAATTCAATCCTTCACAGATCATCTCAACTCTGTAGACATTAAATTTACTCGTGAGGACATTCAAGAGAACCAACTAGCCTTCTTGGATTGTAAAGTAATTATAAAAGAGGACAGAGCGCTAAAAACAGAAGTCTTTAGGAAGGCTACGCACACTGACCAATACTTACTTTTTGACTCTAACCACCCTTTACAACATAAACTAGGAGTTATCAGAACCCTCCAGCATAGGGCTAAACTAATACCAACTAGCGTTGAAGGTAGAGAAAAGGAGTCAAAACATATCAGGAGAGCACTCACTAACTGTGGGTACCCTCAGTGGTCATTCAACAAATGTCAGAAAGAAAGAATAGGAAATGAAACCAAAAATTCTCAAGATACAAAAAGGAGAGGAGTAGCAGTACCGTACATTGCAGGAGTTTCTGAAAAATTACAAAGAGTCCTTTGGCAACATAAAATTCCTACTTATTTCAAACCGATAAACACGTTAAGGCAAAAATTAGTGCATCCAAAAGATAGGCTACCAAATAAAAAACAAAGTCATGTAGTTTATTCCATACATTGTAAGAATGAAAATTGTAAAGAGCAGTACATTGGGGAGACTCAACAAATTCTCAAAAAAAGACTTTATCAACATCGCAGGGATAATACTAGTGGGCCTCAATCGGCAGTACATTTGCACCTAAAAGCTAGCAACCACTCATTTGACGACAATGAGGTTAAAATCTTAGCGAAAGAACATAGATGGTTTGAAAGGGGGGTAAAAGAAGCGACTCTTATAAAATAACAAAATCCTTCATTAAACCGGTCTGGTGGGGTGAGGTTCAATTTGGATCGTTCATACAATAGGCTGCTCAGGCAAAACAGGTTAGGCAACTTTCGCAATGCTGATGAGGGTCGTTATGCTGATGAGGTGATACCGGGGGGAGTGGGGGTAATAGGCCAGTCGTTAGTCAGGAATGTAGGAACAATCAGTGGGGCCACAGGGAGGGGTCCCGCGCCCCCCCCAACCTGAGAGTAGGGACCTATCATAGCTGTGTCCGGCGCCACCAGGTCTGGACATTAGGGATATATAAATGGGGCCGATACGACCAGTCAGACTTTAGTTCGCTGACGAAGCCTCTTGGATAGGAGGCGAAACGTCCGAAACCTTCACTTTTGTACAGATGACGGCTGAAGAAACCTTCTCATCGATGGACCACTCCTGTACGACTGAGAGCTTACACAGACGTATATATATATATATATATATATATATATATATATATATATATATATATATATATACATAATTTCCCATATGAAACCATTAATATGAGAATAATCCATTCCCAGGTCTCCATAAAACATCATTTCTACTAAATAAGTCTTAAAACTACACAAAATATAACTTATTTTATGTATAATAAATGTGCTATGGAATTATAATTAAAGAAATAATCTGTACTGTATAATAATGTCATTTTATTGACCTTTGTGGTGGTCGTTGATGTCTTGATGGAGTGGAGTGGCCGGTTTCATCAGCATTAAACACTTGATGAGGAACGTAGCCTTCTTCTTTCACCATCTTGAGGAATGATCCCTTGTAGGTGCTTTCTATGCCATAATTTTACCTTGTTCCTCATCACTTGTGTTCTGTTTAGCTGGGCTGATAGCTTTTTGCATCAAGTGTACACATGGCTTGTGCGGGTTATTTGTGGAGCCTGATTGATGGGATATTTTAACCTTCCAGTCTACACTCTGCTTTTGAACTATCAAAGTTGAAACCAATCCAAATTTCACAGTGTTTTCTATCCATTTTCTCACCTTTTCACTTTTTTTGTTTCAAGCTCTGTCGTCTCCCTTTCATGTGTGTGTGTGTGTTTTCTCACTCTCTCTCTGTCGCCTGCCTGTCTCTTTATTGTTTAGCCTTCTGTCCCCCACTGCTGCGTTCTTGACCAATCACGTGACTTTAACCGAAGACTGGGGGCGGGCTGTAGAGGACAAAAACAGTCGGCTGCCATTTTCTTGTTAGGAGAACGGGCTCGTTCGCGGACGACACATCACTTTTTTTTTTTTTTGCCATGTTTTCAATTTTTGGGGCATGCGAAAATATTTAAGTCATTCACTGCCATTCCGGAATATATTTGGAAATTGAAAAGTATGACGTAGAGCACCATTCCCAAATTTGTTCGGGTTTTGTTTTTTCTTGCTCGGGTGACGATAAAGTGCTGGTCACACCTCTGGCAATGTTTTTTTCCCTTGCACGAGGGGGCAGCATTTCCCTTTTTGTCCATGTTGGCGCTTTGTTCCAGCTTCAGCTGTTGTGAAAGCGCTATATCAACCAATATGTGTGGATTGCATTGTATTTTGTACATTTGTCCCCATTTCAAGCTCACATAACTCCAGACCCATCTAAATTAGGAATTAACTATTTTTTTATGATAAAAGAAGAGACTCTTGGGTTTCTTACGCTGAATTGAATGTTTATGTTGTCCCAAAACTCAATATTCTGTGGGTCCTGGAATTTGAGTGAAAATGACAAAAACCCTGGCACTGGAGTGGAGACATTTTAGGACATCGTCTGCGAGTGAAGGACAACCGACATGTTGCGTCCATAATTTGTAAAATCACTTCTAATGACTTCTACAAAGATTCCACCGAATATAGCTATATTTTACATTTTAAGACTCGCGCTGAATATTCAGCAAGTCTTGTTTTTGAGTTGATGACGATACCCGACGCGACGTCACGGAGGGAACGCCCCTGACCAACAAAGCGGCACACAATATGTTTTGGGTACTTTTTTTCGTCTGAAAATCGCGAAATTAGAAGGAAACGACATAAATAACGCGATGGTGAATCGTTATGTGTCGCAGACAATTGCGGCAACACGCATAAAGAAAGTGGAAGTTGACACAAAAACCCCCAGCAGACAAATCAGCCCATTTCCAATAGAGCTTGTGCGCCATCTTGTGCATTTTTTTGGGGCGCTACATTGGAGTCCAGACGGCTCAAATTGACACGGAAGGACTTCTTTAATCGATTGCAAACATTTATGCTTTCCTCTTCGGAACTATTTGAATCACATTCATAACTGGATGAGTATCAAAAAGGAATTATTTCCAAATCTGAACTCTCTGAAAGCATTGTTTTGATTCTGGAGCAAGGCAGTTTGTGAAGGAGTATCCTGGCTTGATGTCATGAACAAGGGCGCGGGACCTTCTGAAACTCGGCATCTCCGAGGTCATTTTGAAGTAGTTTTGGGACACTTGAAGTCATTTTGATTGGTGTTTTGCATTTGACTAAAAATATCAGCCTGTGTGTTTTGGCTATTTTAGATGCTATAAAACGTTTTTCTGATGTCAGTTAGGAAACAAAAAAATGGTGTCGGTTGTCCTTTAAGAGAGCAATGAAATTGAAGCAGCTGAACGCCATTTGAGTGGGTGGCAAAGATACAGGTAGGTTTCTCTTCATCCAGTTGGACCGTTTTTTTTGTTGTTGTTGTTGTTGTTTCTTTGTATATAAAAAGGCATTTAAGGTATTTATGATCCTCAAAAGGGAGCCAATAGACTGCAAGAAAAATCCCGCGTCTCGGTAACGTAGCGAGACGGAAATCTATGAAGAGCTTTCTGCCGTCAATGGAGAGAAAAGTAAATGTTTTGAACCCACTCTGTGTATCGACAAGGTATTTTCTATCCTATAAACTTTTTTTTCAATCTCAATCTAACATATGGCTGAGTGGGTGTGGGCTTCAATGGAGCTAAGCAGGACAACGACACCACCTACTGTCAAAGTTTTATCTGCACGAGTCCCACCAGCAGAAGATTTGACTTTATCTTCGCATGCAAGACGCGCTCGTGAGGAGGCGACCTTGCATGCGATGGATTGTGGCGTCCATTTTGTGGCGTCGCGGGGTTTTGCGGGGGCCCACCCGCGTCTTCCGCCGAATCATTTCCTCCCGTTTGAAGATGCGGACACTCTTTTGAAGCTTCAAAGCCGTGGTAGTGAACCCTCCCACTTCCTCAAATAATAATAATACATTTCATTTCTATACATACATACATTACATTTTCATAACCAGCTGGCTAGCTAATAGATAGCGCACTAGATAGCAAGCTAGCCAGACAAATAGCCAATAGACAGCAAATAGATAGCTAGATAGGTATCCAGCTCGATAGCTCATAGATAGTGAGCTAGATAGCAAGCTAGCTAGCCAGATAGCCACTAGACAGCAAATAGATAGCAAATATATAGCTAGCTGGGTAATAATATACAATAATATTTTCATTACTAAGCGCCTTTCAAAACTCTCAACATAACTTTATAGTCATAGTATCAGTATTTATGTGTGTGAGCAGCGGCAGCCACACGCGCCAGCGTACACTCAACCCGGAATACCTCAAATAGATAGAAATCTAGCCAGCTAGCTGATATATAACCAGATAGCTAGCTAGCTAATAGATAGCCAACTAGATAGTAAGCTAGCCAGCCAGATAGCCAATAGATAGCTAGCTGGGTAGGCAGCTAGGTAGCCAGCTAGATAGTTAGATAGGCAGCTAGATAGCTAATAGACAGCAAATAGATGCCTCAATTCGACTTGTCAATCAAGAGGGTGGCGCCGCTTTTTAGCTGCGGGGCTTCCTCAACCTCTGTGGGATGTTTCATCGGGTTAAGGAGATATGACAAAGCCCCACCCTTTATTTGAGTCGTCTGAAATAATAATAATAATAATATAATAATAATAATGAGCCCTCGTTTCCAATCGAGTCTCGAGAGTTGAGAAACAACTGGCAGATCAAATAGCCACATCTGATTTGGTACTTTGTGGTACAGTGATACCTCAGGTCACAAACTTAATTGGTTCCCAGAAAGTGTGTGTAAGGCGAAAAGTTAGTCTGCCAAACATTTATTTCCCATAAGAAACCATTAAAATGAGAATAATCCGTTCCAAGGTCCCCATAAAACACAATTTTTTACTAAATAAGCCTTAAAACTACCCAAAATATACCTTATTTATGTATAATAATAATACATTTCATTTATAAGCGCCTTTCAAAACTCTCAAGGTCACCTTCAAAATTGTACAGATGACGGCTGAAGAAACCTTCTCATCGATCAAATAATAATAAATAATAATAATAATAATAATAATAATAATAATAATAATATTACATTTAATTTCTAAGCGCCTTTTAAAACTCTCAAGGACACTTTACAGTCATGGGATTTTTTGTGTGGGTTAAGCAGCGGCAGCCATTCGCACTCTACCCGGAAGTAACACAGCAGCAAAGTTATGAAAGGAAGAGGAAAGGAAAGAAAGAAGTAGAAACGCAAAATACAGGAGCTACTGGAAAGGCAGCCACTATTGCGGCGCCATCTTG
Organism: Hippocampus bargibanti; assembly: GCF_051943395.1. NCBI lineage: Eukaryota > Metazoa > Chordata > Actinopteri > Syngnathiformes > Syngnathidae > Hippocampus > Hippocampus bargibanti. The sequence goes on from NC_142740.1 coordinate 5,939,741, forward strand.
AAGTTAAAGAAGAAAAAAAAAAATCACAAATAATACGACAACACAAAGACACAGAGAGTCATTCATTCGACAGCACTTGATGTACCCTCTTTGTGACATGAAGCAGAAATGAATTTGATTTGGTATTTTTCTTCTGCTAATTCCTCCATTTTGCTTTTTTTTTGGGTCATTTTTCTGCCCTATTTCTCTATGTTTTTTGGCAAAGATGAAAGATTAGCCCAAATAGTACCCGGAAAAAAACCGCCCCCACACCCCAAAAATGGGCAGTGCGGCAATTGGAACAGCAGCTTGACCCAAATTCCAAAATGCGAGGCAACAGAGTATCCACTACCCCACCGTGCAGTCCCACTTGAGTTCTGCTTGGCCCAAAATACCCGAGCCGCTCACCCTGCTGCTACCCGCGCTGCTTTCAATCACCGTTTGTGCTGTGCGACCAAGGGAGGGAGTCCTGACCCATTTGGAGGAAAGTGGCACCAGCGGAAGAATTAACCAGGCTGCCCCTCGGAAAAATTACATAAAATAAATGACAAAAAATAGAATTAAAAATATCAGGACAGGCAAAATTAACCAGATAGGACACCATACATCCATACATCAAACAATGGATGACTTTTATCAATTCAATTAAAATTGGGAGGGGATGGGGGGGCGGATATTTCCTTATTGTCAATCCAACCTGAATGTAAATACAGTGATACATCATTTTATGAACTTAAATGTTTCCCAGAAAGTGTGTGTAAGGCGAAAAGTGTGCTTTCCAAACATTAATTTCTAATAGGTAACCATTAAAAATGAGAATAATCTGTTTCCAGGTCCGCATAAAACATATTTTTTTACGAAATAAGCTCTAAAACTACACAACATATACCTTATTTTATGTATAATAAATGTGCTATTGGATTGTATTCAAGAAATAAAAATGGATCATTTTCCAAATATTTATTTTCCACAATAAACCATTAAAATAAGAAATAATCCCTTCCCAGGTCTCCATAAACCATACATTTCTACTAAATAAGCCTTAAAACTACACAAAATATACCTTATTTTATTTATAATAAATGTGCTATTGGAGTAGAAGGAAATACATAAAGAATGGATCGTCTTTCAAACATTTATTTCCCATAAGAAACCATTAAAATGAGAATAATCCGTTCCCAGGTCCCCCATAATACATAATATTTGCCGAAATAAGCCTTAAAACTACACAACATATACCTTATTTTATGTATAATAAATATGCTATTGTATTGTAAAGAAAGAAATAAACTGAACTATATAATAATAATAATCATCATCATAATAATAATAATAACAATAACACGTTTCATTTCTAAGCGCCTTTCAAAACTCTCAAGGTCACTTTACAGTTTTTCTATTGGTGAGCAGCAGCAGCAGCCACATGCGCCAGCCTCAAACCGGAATAACTCGAATAGATAGAAAGTTAGCTGGCTAGCTAATCAATAACTAATAGATCGCTAGTTAGCCATCTAGCTAGCTAGAAAGATTATTGATATCAAATAGCATATATATATATATATATATATATATATATATATATATATATATATATATATGCTATTTGATGGGATGGGATGGAATGGGATTTGCCTTTATTAGTCTCACAGTGGAGAAATTTACATTTCACAGCAGCAAAGTGATTAAAGGAATGAAAGTAGAAAAACAAAATACATGAGCTGCTGGAAAGGCAATGGATATCGATGATCTTTCTAGCTATATATATATATATATATAATTCATCTCATTTTCCGTATCGCTTATTCCTCATTAGGGTCGCGGGGGTTGCTGGAGCCTATCTCAGCTGTCTTCGGGCACGAGGCGGGGGACACCCTGAATTGGTTGCCAGCCAATCGCAGGGCACACAAAGACGTACAACAGTCACACTCACACCGAGGGACAATTTGGAGTGGTCAATCTGCCTGCCATTCATGTTTTTTGGAGTGTGGGAGGAAACCGGAGGACCCGGAGAAAACCCACGCGGGTCCGGGGAGAACATGCAAACTCCACACAGGGAGGCCGGACCGGGACGCAAACCGGCGACCTCTGCACTGTGAAACCGGTGTACTAACCACTCGACTACCGGGCCGCCCTTGTACTGTCTAGTGTTATCTATTTAGTTCCCTTATTCATTTCGAGTTCAGATTACTTTTTGTGTCATTATTTAATTCACGTTTTCTCGAGTGGAACTTTGAAGCGCATGTGCTTCATAGTGCTTTTCTGTTGCGCAGTTAATCACAAGACGAAACCCATGCGACTTCACCCATCGCTTCTACCACACTGTGTTGCAGGTAATAATTGCTTCATTTCGTTTTTATTGTACGATATTTAGTTTCTTGTGTTGTGTTTCATTTGCCCGTGAATGTTCGTGGCGGATTGAACTGTGCGCCCTGGCAAGCGCACCGCGTGTTCTGCCGAGTCTCCGCGTATGATGCCTTCAGGGACATCATGTAAATAACATTGAACTTGTGTTGTATTCTCTTTTTCTGTAAATAACCACTATACGATCACACAGTGTTCATTATGTTTTGTTATCTACAATGTTTTGCATATTCAGAACAATCTGGACGAGATACAAGTTACTCACAAGACGAAACCCATGCGACTTCACCCATACTGTGTTGCAGAAATAAAAAGACACATCCACGCGTCTGGTCTTATTAAGACGGCCGCATAGTGGAGATGAAGACAGTCACTGTTGTGACACCCGTCACAGATAGATAGATAGATAGATAGATAGATAGATAGATAGATAGATAGATAGATAGATAGATAGATAGATAGATAGATAGATAGATAGATAGATAGATAGATAGATAGATAGATAGATAGATAGATAGATAGATAGATAGATAGATAGATAGATAGATAGATAGATAGATAGATAGATAGATAGATAGATAGATAGATAGATAGATAGATAGATAGATAGATAGATAGATAGATAGATAGATAGATAGATAGATAGATAGATAGATAGATAGATAGATAGATAGATAGATAGATAGATAGATAGATAGATAGATAGATAGATAGATAGATAGATAGATAGATAGATAGATAGATAGATAGATAGATAGATAGATAGATAGATAGATAGATAGATAGATAGATAGATAGATAGATAGATAGATAGATAGATAGATAGATAGATAGATAGATAGATAGATAGATAGATAGATAGATAGATAGATAGATAGATAGATAGATAGATAGATAGATAGATAGATAGATAGATAGATAGATAGATAGATAGATAGATAGATAGATAGATAGATAGATAGATAGATAGATAGATAGATAGATAGATAGATAGATAGATAGATAGATAGATAGATAGATAGATAGATAGATAGATAGATAGATAGATAGATAGAATGACTTTAGGAGAAAGAAATGAGTTTCTGAAAGTGAGAGTTTTCAGTCGAGGAAGGTTTGATGCATCACATTCAATTTTTTGAACTCTTGAGAGTTTTACCCCCAAATGTATCCAATTCATAATGAATTAACAAACATGGCCACCAAACTATAAATCCTTCACTATTTTGTCGCGTAGATAAAGTGGTTTTATTGACCTTTGTGATGGTTGTTGATGTCGTTGCCTCTTGATGATATCCGAGTGAAGATGCCATGCTTTCTTTGCGATAATACCCTCACTCACACTGTCCCCTGCTACCTGCTTTTCGTTAATCCAAATCAACACAAGTTTTCAACCTCTTCTATTGCCTTTGCTTAGACAACACAGAAATACCCTTAGCCACACGTAGCAATGGTTGACTTAGCATACTGGTACTGGGAAGCTAAATCACACAAACACACACCTCGTTGTTGATCTCCTTCTTCTGCTCGACCATCATTTTCTTTAATGTCTTTTTCTTCTTAACACTAGCCTGTGGTGGGGTCTTTTTCAGTCCAATAATAGCAAAATCCCTCCAATCGATAGCAAACCACGTCTGCACTTAAAGGCGGAGTAGAAAACTAGTCCGCCAGCCACCGTGGAGCTGTGTGGTTTGGTCTATATTAATTCGTATGCCAAGATTATATTATCGCGAATTTGTGTTCAGAAGGTGAAAAGTTTGTGAGCTAAAGCGTCCGTAAGCCGAGCAAAAGTACTCCACTCGATAACAAGCCATGTCTGCACTCAAAGAAAAGAGGTGTGGAAAACTAGTCCGCCAGCCAACGTGGCGCTCCGTGTGGTTTGGTTGGTATGCCGAAAACTAGTTTGTATGCCAAGATTATATTCTGAATTTAATAATAATAATAATAATAATAATAATAATACATTTCATTTATAAGCGCCATTCAATACTCTCAAGGTCACTTTACAGTCACAGGATATTTTTTTCCTGTGGGTGAGCAGCGGCAGCCACAAACGCCAGCATTTACTCAACCCGGAATAACGCAAATGGATAGAAAGCTAGCTAGCTAGCTAATAGCCAGCTAATAGATAGCTAGCAAGATAGCTAGCTAATAGATAGCCAGCAAGATACATAGCCAACTAGATAGCCAGCTAGTTAGTTAGAATGCGACTGTAATGTTCGTAAGGCGAAAAGTTCGTAAACGAAAGCGTTCGTAAATTGAGGTCTCACTGTAACGGGAAATGTTTAGGTTTTCGAGCAAATTTCTGGAACGGATTACGGTCGAAAACCCAAGTTGGACTGTATCTGTAACCAAAAACTAGTCCACCAGCCAACGTGGCGCCGTGTGGTTTGGTTCGTCCGCCAAAAACTAGTTTGTATGCCAAGATTATATTCTCGCAAATTTAACGTTCGTAAAGCGAAAAGTTCGTTTGCTAAAGCGTTGGTAAGTTTTATGAGGCAATGGGGTCAAAGTGGCGTCAAAATGGGGTCGAAATGGGGTCAAAATGGGATCAAATTGGGGTCAAATTGGGGTCCAAATGGGGTCAAGATGGGGTCGAAATGGGGTCGAATTGGGGTCAAAATGGGATCAAATTGGGGTCAAATTGGGCTCGAAATGGGGTCAAGATGGGGTCGAAATGGGGTCAAATTGGGGTCAAAATTGGGTCCAAATGGGGTCAAACTGGGGTCGAAATGGGGTCAAATTGGGGTCAAAGTGGCGTCAAAATGGGGTCGAAATGGGGTCAAAATGGGATCAAACTGGGGTCGAAATGGGGTCAAATTGCGGTCAAAATAGGGTCCAAATGGGGTCAAACTGGGGTCGAAATGGGGTCAAATTGGGGTCAAAATTGGGTCCAAATGGGGTCAAACTGGGGTCAAATTGGGGTCAAACTGGGGTCGAAATGGGGTCAAATTGGGGTCAAAATAGGGTCCAAATGGGGTCAAACTGGGGTCGAGATGGGGTCAAATTGGGGTCAAAATTGGGTCCAAATGGGGTCAAACTGGGGTCTACCACACTCCAGCAAAACAGAAAGCAAGGTTGTCAGAATTTTACCATGACGACATGGATGTCAACATCTTTTCTCCCTCCTGCTCCATCAGGCCTTGCGGGACGTTTCCATCAGACTTCTATGCAACGTGACAGCTTGGAGGGGATCAAAGAGCGACCTAGCTTGATGTCTCGCACCAATTCTCCAACTCACCAAGACAGAATTGTGACAGACGTTTGATGGAAGGTTGAGGGGGAAAAAAATACAAAATGAAGTCTTATCAGCTCTCGCCATTCGTTCTTCCGGATTCTTCTGACGAGGACGGGGGACCGTCCGTCCATTCTGTTGACACGTAAGGAAAAGCCTGAGGAATTTCCACAGCTTATCTCTTCGAGAGTGTCATAAAATAAAACTTGAAGTGCACAGGCCTGCTTTTATTGCTCTTGTGAAACATTTTCCATCCAATAAAATTGTCTGGTAAAAAAAAAAAAAAAAGGCGAACGGGGATCAATCGAAAACAAGATTTATGTCTTTCAAAACAAAGACAAAGGTCCCTCAGACCCCCCCCCCCCCACACAAAAAAATGCTAACCAGCTACAACAATTTATTCAGCCCACCATAGCGCCAATGAGAAGAATTGAACATGGATGCTAGCATTTATCATTTGCCTCGACGCCCTAAGAACAACCCCCCCACGACGTAAAGTGATACCTCGACTTACGAACGCTTTAGCTAACGAAGTTTTCGTCTAACGAACATTAAATTCGCGAGAATATAATCTTGGCATATGTAGTCGTTTTCAGCGGCCGAACGAAACCACACAACGCCACGGTGGCTGGCGGACTAGTTATCCACACCCCATTTTCTTTGAGTGCAGACGCGGTTTGTTATCGAGTTGAGTACTTTTGCTAATATGGGACCGAAAAAGATAATAGCTAATAGATAGCCGGATCGATAGCTAATAGACAGCTAGCCAGCCAGAAAGCTAATAGATAGCCAGCTAACTAGCTAGCTAATAGACATCTAAAAGACAGGTAGACATCTGGAGAGATAGCCAGCCATCTACATAGCTAATAGATAGCTAATAGATAGCCAGCCAGCTGGATCGATAGCGAATAGACAGCCAGCCAGACAGACAGATAGCTAATAGATAGCCAGCAAACTAGCTAGCTAATAGATATCTAATAGACAGCTAGCTATCCGGATTATTCTCATTTTAATGGGTTCTTATGGGAAATAAAAGTTTTCACCTTTCACACACTTTCTGGGAACCAATTAAGTTGGTAAGCTGAGGTATCACTGTGTAGTCAAATCTCGGTTTTCGAACATCTTGGTTCTTGACCAATCTGGTTTGCGACCAAAAATGTTTTTTTTTATGCCTCGGTTTGAAACCAAAAATCAGTCCTCAAACTAACTGAGTGCACCCGAATGCACCATTTTATCCGCTTCCTGATACGTGATTTCCTGGTTTCGCGTTTCATTGTGAGCAGCCGCGTTTGTATTTTTTAATCAGGATAAAAAAAAAGCAGACATTAACTACATTGATAATAATGGGAAATGTTTTGGTTTTCAAACAGGTTTCTGGAACGGATTATGGACGAAAACCGAGGTTGGACTGTATCTGTTACACGACGATTGGAGCAATTTGTCCACAAACGACAACAATTGTCGTGCTTTTGAACAGCCGACATCATCAAGCGAAACTAAACATGACTCTCGTTTAGGGGTGAAAAAAAGAAAAAGGCCTCGAAAACCAAAACGAGAGACTACGATGCCCCCGCATACTGGTACTGGGAAGCTAAATCACACAAACACACACCTCGTTGTTGATCTCCTTCTTCTGCTCGACCATCATTTTCTTTAATGTCTTTTTCTTCTTAACACTAGCCTGTGGTGGGGTCTTTTTCAGTCCAATAATAGCAAAATCCCTCCAATCGATAGCAAACCACGTCTGCACTTAAAGGCGGAGTAGAAAACTAGTCCGCCAGCCACCGTGGAGCTGTGTGGTTTGGTCTATATTAATTCGTATGCCAAGATTATATTATCGCGAATTTGTGTTCAGAAGGTGAAAAGTTTGTGAGCTAAAGCGTCCGTAAGCCGAGCAAAAGTACTCCACTCGATAACAAGCCATGTCTGCACTCAAAGAAAAGAGGTGTGGAAAACTAGTCCGCCAGCCAACGTGGCGCTCCGTGTGGTTTGGTTGGTATGCCGAAAACTAGTTTGTATGCCAAGATTATATTCTGAATTTAATAATAATAATAATAATAATAATACATTTCATTTATAAGCGCCATTCAATACTCTCAAGGTCACTTTACAGTCACAGGATATTTTTTTCCTGTGGGTGAGCAGCGGCAGCCACAAACGCCAGCATTTACTCAACCCGGAATAACGCAAATGGATAGAAAGCTAGCTAGCTAGCTAATAGCCAGCTAATAGATAGCTAGCAAGATAGCTAGCTAATAGATAGCCAGCAAGATACATAGCCAACTAGATAGCCAGCTAGTTAGTTAGAATGCGACTGTAATGTTCGTAAGGCGAAAAGTTCATAAACGAAAGCGTTCGTAAATTGAGGTCTCACTGTAACGGGAAATGTTTAGGTTTTCGAGCAAATTTCTGGAACGGATTACGGTCGAAAACCCAAGTTGGACTGTATCTGTAACCAAAAACTAGTCCACCAGCCAACGTGGCGCCGTGTGGTTTGGTTCGTCCGCCAAAAACTAGTTTGTATGCCAAGATTATATTCTCGCAAATTTAACGTTCGTAAAGCGAAAAGTTCGTTTGCTAAAGCGTTGGTAAGTTTTATGAGGCAATGGGGTCAAAGTGGCGTCAAAATGGGGTCGAAATGGGGTCAAAATGGGATCAAATTGGGGTCAAATTGGGGTCGAAATGGGGTCAAGATGGGGTCGAAATGGGGTCGAATTGGGGTCAAAATGGGATCAAATTGGGGTCAAATTGGGCTCGAAATGGGGTCGAAATGGGGTCAAATTGGGGTCAAAATTGGGTCCAAATGGGGTCAAACTGGGGTCGAAATGGGGTCAAATTGGGGTCAAAGTGGCGTCAAAATGGGGTCGAAATGGGGTCAAAATGGGATCAAATTGGGGTCGAAATGGGGTCAAATTGCGGTCAAAATAGGGTCCAAATGGGGTCAAACTGGGGTCGAAATGGGGTCAAATTGGGGTCAAAATTGGGTCCAAATGGGGTCAAACTGGGGTCGAAATGGGGTCAAATTGGGGTCAAAATTGGGTCGAAATGGGGTCAAACTGGGGTCGAAATGGGGTCAAATTGGGGTCAAAATAGGGTCCAAATGGGGTCAAACTGGGGTCGAGATGGGGTCAAATTGGGGTCAAAATTGGGTCCAAATGGGGTCAAACTGGGGTCTACCACACTCCAGCAAAACAGAAAGCAAGGTTGTCAGAATTTTACCATGACGACATGGATGTCAACATCTTTTCTCCCTCCTGCTCCATCAGGCCTTGCGGGACGTTTCCATCAGACTTCTATGCAACGTGACAGCTTGGGGGGGATCAAAGAGCGACCTAGCTTGATGTCTCGCACCAATTCTCCAACTCACCAAGACAGAATTGTGACAGACGTTTGGTGGAAGGTTGAGGGGGAAAAAAATACAAAATGAAGTCTTATCAGCTCTCGCCATTCGTTCTTCCGGATTCTTCTGACGAGGACGGGGGACCGTCCGTCCATTCTGTTGACACGTAAGGAAAAGCCTGAGGAATTTCCACAGCTTATCTCTTCGAGAGTGTCATAAAATAAAACTTGAAGTGCACAGGCCTGCTTTTATTGCTCTTGTGAAACATTTTCCATCCAATAAAATTGTCTGGTAAAAAAAAAAAAAAAAGGCGAACGGGGATCAATCGAAAACAAGATTTATGTCTTTCAAAACAAAGACAAAGGTCCCTCAGACCCCCCCCCCCCACACAAAAAAATGCTAACCAGCTACAACAATTTATTCAGCCCACCATAGCGCCAATGAGAAGAATTGAACATGGATGCTAGCATTTATCATTTGCCTCGACGCCCTAAGAACAACCCCCCCACGACGTAAAGTGATACCTCGACTTACGAACGCTTTAGCTAACGAAGTTTTCGTCTAACGAACATTAAATTCGCGAGAATATAATCTTGGCATATGTAGTCGTTTTCAGCGGCCGAACGAAACCACACAACGCCACGGTGGCTGGCGGACTAGTTATCCACACCCCATTTTCTTTGAGTGCAGACGCGGTTTGTTATCGAGTTGAGTACTTTTGCTAATATGGGACCGAAAAAGATAATAGCTAATAGATAGCCGGATCGATAGCTAATAGACAGCTAGCCAGCCAGAAAGCTAATAGATAGCCAGCTAACTAGCTAGCTAATAGACATCTAAAAGACAGGTAGACATCTGGAGAGATAGCCAGCCATCTACATAGCTAATAGATAGCTAATAGATAGCCAGCCAGCTGGATCGATAGCGAATAGACAGCCAGCCAGACAGACAGATAGCTAATAGATAGCCAGCAAACTAGCTAGCTAATAGATATCTAATAGACAGCTAGCTATCCGGATTATTCTCATTTTAATGGGTTCTTATGGGAAATAAAAGTTTTCACCTTTCACACACTTTCTGGGAACCAATTAAGTTGGTAAGCTGAGGTATCACTGTGTAGTCAAATCTCGGTTTTCGAACATCTTGGTTCTTGACCAATCTGGTTTGCGACCAAAAATGTTTTTTTTTATGCCTCGGTTTGAAACCAAAAATCAGTCCTCAAACTAACTGAGTGCACCCGAATGCACCATTTTATCCGCTTCCTGATACGTGATTTCCTGGTTTCGCGTTTCATTGTGAGCAGCCGCGTTTGTATTTTTTAATCAGGATAAAAAAAAAGCAGACATTAACTACATTGATAATAATGGGAAATGTTTTGGTTTTCAAACAGGTTTCTGGAACGGATTATGGACGAAAACCGAGGTTGGACTGTATCTGTTACACGACGATTGGAGCAATTTGTCCACAAACGACAACAATTGTCGTGCTTTTGAACAGCCGACATCATCAAGCGAAACTAAACATGACTCTCGTTTAGGGGTGAAAAAAAGAAAAAGGCCTCGAAAACCAAAACGAGAGACTACGATGCCCCCTTCGGTACTTTGTTTTTTGTTTATTCTTTCTATCCAAGTATCACTTGAGAGCGGGAATGACCTTGGGATGCAATTCAATCTCTTCCCCCAATTTTGAGTCTCAATTAGACTTGAGGCACAAAAACACAAAGTAAAAGTGACTCGCACGCACACACAAACATCATCCACCCCCCTCCAAAATAAAAGCAACAATCTCCTCATTAAAGTGGGTCGGCTGTCCGGCTTTCATTTGCTTTTCATTACAATGCGCTTTCGTCGCTCAATCCGTACGTTCGTTATTTTGGGACGGATCAATCCGAAAAGTTTTCCAACAACGGAAGCGGCCGCTTCAATCAAAGTTTTTGGCTAACTTTGATTTGTTGGGCGTGTCGTGACGGGCATGACTTGTTCTGCTCACCCGCCCATCAATGTCACGGGTTAAATGCAATGTTTTTACTCACATTGTTTGCTTTGGGGAATCCATTTCTGCCCGTGGCTGCTTCTTAAAGGGCATGTGAATTGCAAGATGTCAAAACGTCGCCACGTAGATCTTCCGCATGGCTGCCGTTGACTTTGATCTATGAGGGCATTTCTGAACAAGAAAAAAAAGAAATAAAATATAGTGTTAATGTGACGTGTCTGATTACTGGATGGCTTGACGCAATAAAAAAATGGATCCATACAATCGACTTACTTTGTTTTGTTTTTCATTCCAATTCATTTATTTATTTATTTATGTAATTGCTTGTGCATTTTTATTAATTTATTTATGTGTTTATTGATGGATTTATGGATGGATTTATGTGTTTATTTATTTATGTATTTATTTGTTTAATTATTTATTTGCTTGTGCATTTTCTATTAATTTATTTATGTGTTTATTTATGGATTTATGTATGCATTATTTATTTTCTTTATTTATTTATTTATGTGTTTGTTTATGTATTTATTTGTATGTTTATTGATTTTATTTATTTCAATATTAATTCATGCATTTATGCATGCATTTATGTGTGTGTTTATTTAATGACACATTCATCTGTGTGTTTATTTATTTAATCATACATTTATTTATGTATTTATTTGTATATTTATGTATCCATTTAACTGGGTGTTTATATATTTCCTTATACATGTACACTTATTCATCCATGTATTCATTTTATGCATGCATGCATGTATGTATGTATGTATGTACTTATTTGTGTTTATTTAATTAATTTTACATTTATTCATGTTAGTAATTCATTTGTGTTTATTTATGTATATATTTGTGTATTTATTATTTTATTTATTTCTGCATTTGTTTGTGTTTATTTAATTATATATTTATTCATGCATTAATTTGTGTGTTTATTTATTTAATTATACATTGTTTATTTATGTGTTTATTTGTGTATTTATGTATTTATCGATGTGTTTATTTGGGTGTTTATATATATAATTATACATGTACATTTATTTATTTTATGTATTCATTTTAATAATTCATTTATGTGTTTATTTATGCACTTATTTGTGTTTATTTATTTAATGTTACATTTATTTATGTTAGTAATTCATGTATGTGTTTATGTATATATTTGTGTGTTCATTATTTTATTTATTTACTTGTTTATTTCTGCATTTATTTTGGATTGGATATGCCTTTATTAGTCTATTAGTTTATTTGTGTTACATTATTTAATTTTACATTTATTAATTTATGTATTTATTTGTGTGTTTATTTTATTTATTTATGTATGTATTTATGTATTTATTTCTGCATTTATTTATGCATGTATTTATGTATTTATGTATTTATTTCTGCATTTATTTATGCATGTATTTATGCATTTATTTGTGTTTTTTGTATTTCATATATATTCATATATTTAATTATACACGTACATGTATTTATTTATGTCTTCATTTTATTAATGTATTTATGTTTATGTATTTATTAATGCATCTCTTTGTGTTAATTTTACCTTTTTTTCTTTGTTAGTAATTCATGTATGTGTTTATTTATGAAATAATAATAACAATAATAATAATAATAATAATAATACATTTAATTTCTAAGCGCCTTTCAAAACTCTTAAGGACACTTTACAGTCAGGGTTTTTTGTGCAGGTGAGCAGCGGCAGCCATTTTTAATTATGTATTTATTTGTGTGTTCATGTATTTAATTATACATGTATGTATTTATTTATTTTATGGTGACCACAAGCAGTTTGCTTTTCTTTCTTTTAACTTTCTGATCTTATTGCGAAGATGCAAAAGGCCAAATAAGCAAAGCGGCGCCATTCAAAAGGGGCGTGGCGGGACGGGACGGGCGCCGCCGCGCTTGATGAAGATGAAGAGGAGGTGAAATTCATCTCATCTCTCATTCTGATTAATCTCCACCGAGTGTAATTAAAGACTTGAGTTAATTCCCCCCCCCCCCCCCCCGGCCCCCCGTCTGTCCGTCTCTTCTCCTCGCCATCCATTTTTAATCATTTCCTCCTGTTGGCTTTTTATAATTGAATGTCTCCATTATTTGCGCGTGCGCATCTTCCATTTTGGAAATAAGATGGGGAAAGAACGGGAAAAAAAATGGTGGTAGTCAGTGAGTGTGCTCGATCTCACTTTGTTGGAGTGATTGAAGAGATCCGTGGAATTATACCGATGACAATTGGCGCACAAAAGGTCTTTTGAAGGACAACCGACACCATTTTTTCGTTTCCAAACTGACATCAGAAAAACGTTTTAGCGCATCTGAAATAGCCAAAACACGCAGGTTGATATTTTGAGTCCAAAAAGCAAAAACTGCCACAAAATGAACTGGGCAGATTCAGAAAGTCACGCCCCCTTGTTCGTGATGTCACGCCAGGATACTCCTTCACAAACTGCCTAGCTCCAGAATCAAAACAATGGATTCAGAGTGTTCAGATTCGGAGATGCTTTCTTGTTACTCATTCAGTTATGAATATGATTCAAATAGTTCTGAAGAGGAAAGCATACATGTTTGCAATCGATTAAAGAAGTCCTTCCGTATCAATTGGAGCCGCCTGGTCTCCAACATAGCGCCCAGAAAATGCACAAGATGGCGCACAAGCGCCGTTGAAAATGGGCTGATTTGTCCGCTGGGAATATGTGTCAACTTACACCTTCTTTATGCGCGTTACCACAATTGGCTGCCACACGCAACGATCGCATTATTGATGTCGTTTTCCTTCTAATTTCGCCATTAACACAGTGTTTTCAGATGAAAAAAAGTACCTAAAATGCATTGTGTGTCGCTTTCTTGGTCAGGGGCGTTCCTAACGTGATGTGACGTCAGGACTCGTCATCAACTCGAAAACAAGCCTTCATGAATATTCAGAGCAAGTCTTAAAGGACAACCGACACCTACGGATTAGTTGTGTCCATAATTTGTAAAATGACTTCAAATGACGTCTACTGAGCGTATTTTACAAAGATTCCACGGCATATAGCTATATTTTACTTTTTAAGTCATGCTGAATATTCAGGAAGTCTTGTTTTTGAGTTGGTGGCGAGTCCGTACGTGACGTCACTGAAGGAACGCCCCTGGCCGAGAAAGAGACACACAATGCATTTTGGGTACTTTGTTTGGTCTGAAAACTTTGAATTGATGGCGAAATTAGAAGGAAAACACAAATAACGCGATGGTGAATCGTTGTGTGTTGCACCAAGACAACTATTTGATACTAGTTGACAAAAATTCCCAGCAGACAAATCAGCCCATTTCCAACGGAGCTTGGGTGCCATCTTGTGCATTTGCTGACCTGTACATTGGAGTGCTGACGGCTAGAATTGACACGGAAGGACTTCTTTAATCGATTGCAAACATGTATGCTTTCCTCTTCGGAACTATTTGAATCATATTCGTAAACTGGATGAGTAACAAAAAAGCATCTTCTCCCAATCTGAACTGTCTGAAGCCATTGTTTTGATTCTCGAGCAAGGCACGACGTCCTGGCGTGACGTCACGAACAAGGGGGCGGGACCTTCTGTAACTGGCCATTTCCGGTTTCATTTTGAAGTCGTTTGGGACACTTGAAGTCATTTTTATTGGTGTTTTGCATTTGACTGAAAATATCAGCCTACGTGTTTTGCCTATTTTAGATGCTATAAAACGTTTTTCTGGTGTCAGTTAGGAAACCAAAAAATGGTGTCGGTTGTCCTTTAAAAGGTAGATGCGGTGGAATCTTGGTAAACTGCGCTCAGTAGAACTCATTTTAAGTGACGTGACAAATTATGGACGCAACTTGTCCCGAGGTGTCGGTTGTCCTTTAAGGAGTAGCGGACGAAAGGGACGTTCCGTTCACAAAGTGACGGGAACACCGTAGAAATCCATCCCGGCAATTGAAATATGGGCTCGGACACATGACGGCTCATTAAAGTAGCCGACTATCAGCAGGCGGAGGCGGAGATAAATCAATGCCGAGCACAAAGACTCGAGCGCGTATTCTGCTGGCACCGGTTATTTATTCCATTTTATTTTTTTTTTGTATGAGAAATAATCCACAAGAGGTCTCTGTGAGAAGTGAAAGCCACGTCGGAATGGGAGCGCCGTTTGCATTGAGCAATCCGATCTAAGACTGCCGTTGTTTCTATTGTGAAACACAGCCGGCATTTTAACTCATTCGCTGACATTTCCGAATTTATATTGCGGGCCGATTAACATAATGTGGCGGCCGATATTTGGCCCCTGGGCGTTGACTTTGACACCTGTGCTTTAGATATATAGGTAACATCTGTATTATGACCGGGTTCCGTTCCGACGAAACGGTCGTAAATCAAACGGTTGTAAGACGAAATCCATTCAAAATGGCCGACGTGAAATTTACACGACAGGATAGTATCCAATGTCAATCCATTTTTTAAGCAACATTTTCTATTGAATACTATTATACAGGTAACATCCAAGTTACGACCGGGTTCCGTTCCGACAAAACGGTCGTAAGTCAAACGGTTGTAAATCGAAATGCATTCAAAATGGCTGACGCGAGGTTTATTCGACAGGATAGTACACAATGTCAATCTGTTGTTTTTAAGCAACATTTTCTATTGAATACTATTATACAGGTAACATCCGAGTTACGACCGGGTTCCGTTCCGACAAAACGGTCGTAAGTCAAACGGCCGTAAGTCGAAATGCAATCAAAATGGCTGACGTGACGTTTACACGACAGGATAGAATACGATGTCAATCTGTTGTTTTTAAGCAATGTTTTTACAGTTCATTTTAAAATAAT
Source organism: Hippocampus bargibanti (assembly GCF_051943395.1). Lineage (NCBI taxonomy): Eukaryota > Metazoa > Chordata > Actinopteri > Syngnathiformes > Syngnathidae > Hippocampus > Hippocampus bargibanti. The sequence continues at coordinate 5,955,467 of NC_142740.1, forward strand.
ATAACTTTAAGTGTCATTTTTATCATTTTAAATTTCTTATTATATATTCTTATTACTGTGTAACTATACCTGTAATGTATACAAAACTGTTTACTGTACAGTTCATTTATAAACGTTATACTTACCTTTTAGTGTCATTTTTATCATTTTATATTTCCCATTATCAATTTTTTATTACTGTATAACTGTTACATTAACATGTAACAGTTACTTACCTTTTAGCGTCGTTTTTAACATTTTATATTTCACATTATCGATTTAGATTTTATATAGTGGTTTAAAGAACACACTTATATGTAAAAAATACAGCTGTTGAAAAATGGCTCTCCCTGCTAACGGCCAGAAGAGGTCGCTGGACACGCACGCTCGGACCGTACTGTACACGAAAAAGCAGTGTACAGTACTACAGGAGATGTTGCAGAGACGGTATCTGCAATGTATAACTACTGTATTGAGTGTAGTCACGCAGTAGATTGCTGTGCGAGTGGGTGACATGCTGGCTGGCCAAAATTGTAATATGCGTTGCCGGCTGCTCGCGCGTTGTGGCGGCAGGCGTAGAATTAACAAAAAAAATGTCTGGTGGTCGTGGTCGTAAGTATGGGTGGTCGTAACTCACGGTGGCCGTAACTCAGATGTTACCTGTGTCACTTGACCAATTTGAAGAATTGTATTTCCCAAGAATACATGAAGGTTACAGAACAACACGCCTGTCAGGGGCGTGGCTACAGGGTTGCAAATGGCCACGGCCAAATCTAATACAGGTAACATCCGACTTATGACCAGCTTGACTTACGACCACCCGTACTTACGACTACGACCTCTCGCACAGCAATGAACTGTGTGATGGCACCAGGGGAGGGGAGTTTGCGAGTCATTTAGCCTACGAGTCTCTATTCAACATTTTGAATGTATTTCAACTTACGACCATTTTGACTTACGACCGTTTGGTCGGAACGGAACTCGGTCGTAAGTCGGATGTTACCTGTGAAGCCAAGAAAGTCAATTTGTAATTATTTACTAAGAATTTATGGACAAAATATAATTAACATCAGTCTGTGATTCAGATATTTTTAGGCCAGAACAGAAGGCCTTGTAACCTGTGACTGGTTGTTCCATGAATGTGTTTTCATTGTCGATATACATTCCGGTCATTTTTAGATGGCCCTTTTATTGTCCCTGCTTTGTTTCTGAATGTTGTCACCTGTTGTTTGTAATTCCTTGTTCGTGTGTTTGCTTGTGTGACATACACTGAGTTTGAAGTATGCTGTATATATTGTTTTTTTTTCTTTACTTTATGTTACTGCCGGGTTGAGTGAACGCTGCCGCGTGTGGCTGCCGCTGCTCACCCGCAGAAAAGAATATCACGTGACAGTAAATTGTCCTTGTAAGTTTTGAAAGGCACTTATAAATGAAATATATTATTATTATTTAATAAAACAATAAAATAAATGGTAATATAGATAAATAAATACATGGTAAGATAGATATAAATAAATACATGGTAAGATAGATAACTAGCTGGATATCTATTAGCTATCTGTTAGCTAGCTACCTAGCTAGCTTTCTATCTATTTGAGTGACTTCTGGGTTGATTGAACGCTGGCGCGTGTGGCTGCCGCTGCTCATCCGCAGAAAAAAAAACATTTTGAAAGGCGCTTATAAATGAAATTTATTATTATTATTATTATTATTAAATAAAACAATAAAATAAATGGTAAAATAGATAAATAAATACATGGTACAATAGATAACTAGTTGGATATCTATTAGCTATCTGTTAGCTAGCTAGCTAAATTTCTATCTATTTGAGTGACTTCCGGATTGAGTGAACGCTGGCGTGTGTGGCTGCCGCTGCTCACCTGCATGAAAAAAAATGAAAGTTTTGAAAGACGCTCATAAATGAAATGTATTATTATTAGGATTATATGCGCATGCATTAAGTAACCATTGACTACATTCAAGATTAACTTTTTTCGGGTTCATAAACAAAAAAAATCAATAAAAGGTGAGATTAAAGGCTATCTATCGACAGACAATGATGCAGAAGTTTAAAGTTAAAAAATTGGGGGTGTTCTGAGTGGAGAATAACGTGTTTTTTATTCATAACGGAGAAGCTAATTATCGCCAGTAGCTCTCATGCAAACACGGCCCATTGTAAGCCTAGCAGGGTAAAATTCAAGAACCCCAACTGGATTGAGGAAGAAAGCGGTAGCAAAGGAGAGTTCATTTTATTTTTTTTAAATTTTTTTTCCCTCCTCCGCGATTTCGGGTCAACTGAATCGAGGGCACGGATGGACGGGACTTTTCTTTCACTTGTCGTGATTTATGGCAAAGTAAAAGCCTTGTTAAAGTAAAGCCAATTAGCAGAAATCTTTACCTGGTCGGGGCGGGTGCATCCGTTTCCTGCCAGAAAATGCCCAAGGAAAAGCCATTTGGGTCAGACAAAATGGAAGGGGGAGGGAGGGGGGGGGAGGAAAGCGAGCTCGGCTCGGAAATGTGACACTGAAAAACGGGGTCGGTGTCACCGATGACTCTTTGTGACCTACAAAAAAGTCGCCATGGGCCGTTTTTTTTCGCGACGGAAAATATAGTTAGCCAAGTTGACAGACTCTGTTTCTAGGAAAACAAGTACAGTGATACATCGCTTTATGAACGCCTTGGCGTACGAACTATTTTTCGAGATACACACGTAGCATCACAATGAGTGGGTGATGTGTCGTTCGCGAACGAGCCCGTTCTCGTAACAAGAAAATAGCAGCCGACTGTTTTTGTCCTCGAATACCCGCCCCCAGTTGTCAGTTAAAGCCACGTGATTGGTCAAGAACGCAGCAGTGAGGGGAGGTGGTTTAAATATCATAGACGGCAGTGAGAGAGTTTCAACTTTGATAGTTCAAAGTCAGAGTGTAGACTGCAAGGTTAAAATATATCCCATCAATCAGGCTCCACAAATAACCCGCACAAGCCATCTGTACACTTGATGCAAAAAGCTACCAAACCAGCTAAACAGAACACAATTGATGAGGAACTAGATAAAATTATCGCAAAGAAAGCACCTACAAGGGATCATTCCTCAAGATGGTAAAAGAAGGTTACGTTCGTCATCAAAGTGTTTAATGCTGATGGAAGCGGCCACTCCATTCCATCAAGCATCAATGATGATAAAGGTCAATAAAACCACTTTATTATACTGTACAGTTAATTTCTTTAATTATAATTCCATAGCACATTTATTATACATAAAATAAGAAAGTAGAAAATTGTGTTTTATGGGGACCTGAGAACCAATTATTCTAATTTTAATGGTTTCCTATGGGAAATTAATTTTTGGCATCCACACTTTTCGCCTTACACACTCTGCCTGGGAACCAATTAAGTTTGTAAGACAAGGTATCACTGTATAGTGATCCCTCGGCTTACGAACGCTTTAGGTAACGAACTTTTCACCTCACGAACATTAAATTTGCGAGCATATAGTCTCGGCTAACGAACTAGCTTTCGGCGGAAGAACACCAAACCACACGGTCAAACAGCGCCACGGTGGCTGTCGGACTAGTTTCTTTGAGTGTGGACGTGGTTTGTTATCGAGTGGAGTACTTTTGCGATTATGGGACCGAAAAATGCCACACCGCAGGCTAGTGTTAAGACGAAGAGGACACAAAAGAAATTGACGGTCGAGCAGAAGAAGGTCTTCTTCTTCTTTTCCCTTCAAGGGGTCGCCACAGCAAATCAGTGTCCTCCATCTTTAGAGGAAGGTCATCACAAAAAACACAAACGGGGTGTGCGTTTGTGTGACTTAGCGTCCCAGTACCAGTATGCTAAGTCAACCATTGCTAGCATCCTTAATAACAAGGATGCTATTAAGGGTGCATGTGTGGCTAAAAAATAAAAATATAAAAGATTATTATTAATAATAATAATAATAATAATAATAATAATAATGATACATTTCATTTAGAAGCGCCTTTCAAAACTCTCAAGGTCACTTTACAGTCACAGGATATTTTTTTTCTGCAGGTGAGCAGTGGCAGCTACACGCGCCAGTCTTCACTCAACCCGGAAGTAACTCAAATAGATAGAAAGCAAGCTAGCTAATAGATAGTTAATAATAATAATCATACATTTCATTTCGAAGCGCCTTTCAAAACTCTCAAGGTCACTTTACAGTCACAGGATATTTTTTTTCTGCAGGTGAGCAGTGGCAGCCACACGCGCCAGCGTTCACTCAACCCGGAAGACATGAAAGACAGCGAACAAAATCTGAACAGACAACCACAAGGGTCATTTTTGTGATGTGATAAGCTCCCCTACACAAAGGAATACAACATCACACAGTAATTCCCTCCCTACCTCTTCCTCCCACTCCATTCCATCAAGCCATCAACTATTACCACAAAGGTAAATAAAACGACTTTATTATATAGTACAGTTTATTTCTTTCATTACAATACAATAGCACATTTATTAGACATAAAATAATGTATATTTTTGTGTAGTTTTAAGGCTTATTTAGTGGAAAATTATGTTTTATGGGGACCTGGGAACGGATTATTCTCAATTTAATGGTTTCTTATGGGAAATAAATGTTCGGAAGACGAACATTTCGCCTTACACACACTTTCTGAGAACTAATTATGTTCGTGAGCTGAGGTATCGCTGTACTTCCAAAATGATGCGTTTAACCCCCCCCTCCCCCGGATAAATTGCATTCTTTATTGTGGCGGAACTAAGCCAATTTGTAATTAACACTTGAACCTTTTGCGCCTCACCTTTCCGCGGAATAGCTAATCCAGACGCGCTTTGTTTCGATTTGACCCCATTAACCCCGCCGACGTATCGAAAAGGAGCTACAAAATGCGCAAGCGTAGCACCCGCTAATCAAGCATTATATTCTCTGAGCGTTTGATGCGATGAGTCGGAGAAAGTGAGTCCAAAGAGCATCTCCTTCAACGCCGGTTTTTGTTCTCTTTGGCTAGCGCGGAACTCGAGCCGTCGGCTTCTTTGATTTAATTGATGTTGACACGTTTTTTTTTTTTTAAGTTGGCCGTGGGGGGGGGGGGGGGGGGGGTTGAGACGTCAAAAGCAGCTGAGACGGGTGGAAGCCACTAGCTGTTAATGAACTCGCGGAGATTAGCCGACATTGTCACGTACGTTGGCTAATGAATGTCACGCTTTGCAAGGTGGTGGTGGACCCCCCAAAAAAGCATGCAGGAGGTGAGGAACAGCGTGTACAGTGATACCTTGGCTGACGAACTTAATTGGTTCCCAGACAGAGTGTGTAAAGCGAAAAGTGTGTATCCCAAAAATTAATTTCCCATCGGAAACCATTAAAATGAGAATAATCCGTTCCCAGGTCTCCATAAAACATAATTTTCTACTTTCTAATTTTCTAAGCCTTAAAACTACACCAAATATATCTTATTTTATGTATAATAAATGTGCTATGGAATTATAATTAAAGAAATAAACTGTACAGTATAATAAAGTCATTTTCATCAGCATTTAACACTTGATGAGGAACGTAGCCTTCTTCTTTCTCCATCTTGAGGAATGATCCCTAGTAGGTGCTTTTTCTGCGATAATTTTAGCTTGTTCCTCATCAATTGTGTTCTGTTTAGCTGGGTTGATAGCTTTTTGCATCAAGTGTACAGATGGCTTGTGCGGGTTATTTGTGGAGCCTGATTGATGGGATATTTTAACCTTGCAGTCTACACTCTGCCTTTGAACTATCAAAGTTGAAACGAGTCCAAATTTCACTGTTTTCTATCCATTTTCTCACTCTCTCCCTGTCGTCTGTCTGTCTCTTTAATACGACTTTATTCCACAGTACAGTTTATTTATTTAATTACAATACCATAGCACATTTATTATACATAAAATAAGGTGTATATTTTTGGGAGTTTTAAGGCTTATTTAGTAGAAGATTATGTTTTATGTGGACCTGGGAATGGATTATTCTCATTTTAATGGTTTCCTATGGGAAATTAATGTTTGTAATACACACTTTTCACCTTACACACACTTTCTGGGAACCAAGAGTCCATAAACCAAGGTATCGCTGTATATGAGGTTAGATTTGAAAAGTAGGTATTCATGAATTTGTTGTGTGCTCTAGATGTAATATGTGGAAGAGATGAAATCAGTTTTTGCCGTGGGCCACATTGTGGTTACGTGGAACAATTTAAATTTTTGATTCAGACTTTAGCGAGAATCCTGGAATTTCACAAGCTAGATTTGTTTTCACGGGCCGAATAAAATAATGTGGCGGGCCAGATTTGACACCTGCGATGTAAGGGAATAGCCAGATAGCTGAATAGGAAGAGGACTAGCTAGCTTGGTCGCTAGCTAGCGATAGATGAGCATGGAATTTCCCAATTTTGATTTACTTTCACGGGCCGATTAAAAATATGGTGGGCCAGATTCGGCCCTGGGCCTTGACTTTGACACCTGTGATATAAAGGAATAGCCAGATAGCTGAATAGGAAGAGGACTAGCCAGCTCGGTCGCTAGCTAGCAATAGATAAACATGGAATTTGACAATTTTGATTTGCTTTCATGGGCCGATTAAAAATGTGGTGGGCCAGATTTGGCCCCCGGGCCTTGACTTTGAGACATGCGATGTAAGGGATTAGCCAGACAGCTGAATAGAAAGAGAACTAGTTAGCTCGTTTGCTAGCTAGCGCTAGATAAGCATGGAATTTCCCAATTTTGATTTGATTTCACGGGCCGAACAAAATGATGTTGCGAGCCAGATTTGGCCCCTGGGCCTTGACTTTGACACTTGCGATGTAAGGGATTAGCCAGCTAGCTGAATAGAAAGAGAACTAGTTACCTTGTTTGCTAGCTAGCGATAGATAAGCATGAAATTTCACAAGTTTTACTCATTTTACTCACATGAGACAAGAGCAGGAGAGCTGTCGTCGTTGTTGTCATCACAGAGTGAGAATGTCTTCTTCCTCTCTGCTCAAAGGCTTTAAGCGAGGCCACCAGTGCCAGTGCACCTCCTGGTGGATGACGGTGGAATAGCTCCATGAAAATGGAACCTCCTGAAAAAGAAACATCCATGAAAAAGTCTGAAAATGGAAAAGGTTATTATCATCTCCTTTATGAAAGCATTTTTTTCACGCAGATTTTAACGCTCGACGGGAGCTGCCAGACACTTTGATGAATCTCACTTTGCCAGTTTGCCTCTACAGTAATACCTCGGTTTACGAACCCTTTGGCTTACAAACTTTTCGGTTTACGAACGTTAAATTTATGAACATTTTATCTTGGCATACAAACTATTTTTCGGGATACACACGGAGCACCACAATGACTGATGTGTCATTCGCAAACGAGCCCAATCTCCTAACAACAAAATGGCAGTCGACTGTTTTTGTCCTCTGTTCCCCGGTTAAAGCCACGTGATTGGTCAAGAACGTAGCAGTGAGGGGAGGTGGTCTAAACATTAAAGAGACAGGCAGACGACAGAGAGAGAGTGAGAAAATGGATAGAAAACAGTGACATTTTGACTCGTTTCAACTTTGTTTCAACATAGTTCAAAAACAGAGTATAGACTGCAAGGTTAAAATATCCCATCAATCAGGCTCCACAAATAACCCGCACAAGCCATCTGTACACTTGATGCATAAGGCTATCAACCCAGCTAAACAGAACATAATTGATGAGGAACAAGGTAAAATTATCGCAGAGAAAGCACCTCATCAAGTTCCTCATCAAGTGTTTAATGCTGAGGAAACCGGACACTCCATTCCATCAAGCCATCAACAACCATTTTAAATTATAATACAATAGCACATTTATTATACATAAAATAAGGGATATTTTGTGTAATTTTAAGGTTTATTTAAGAGAAAATTATGTTTTATGGGGACCTGGGAACGGATTAATCTCATATTAATGCTTTCCTATGGGAAATTAATTTTTGGGATACACACTTTTTGCCTTAAACACTGTGCGTCCCAATTAAGTTCGTAAGCCAAGGTATCACTGTATAATATATATATATTTTTGTTAACGATCTCATGGAAATCAACTTGATCCGCGGAAAGGGCTCCTAGCGAAAGGACCTTAAAAAAAAAGCTTAGGAGAACAAATCCTTTCACTTCTCATTCAAGCGCTGGTAGCCAAGCGCTAACGCGCCACCGAATGAAGAGGTGTGAGCTTCAATCCTTTGTGCATCGACGACTCGAGCGCTGAACCGAAGCAGAGAAGGAAGGTGCTTCCATCATGTTACAACTAACACCAATGTCTGAAATAACAACTGCCCGGATGCCCAGGGCCTGCAACTTTTACGTCGGGCGTACAACTTACAAAACGTCTCCGCCATGGGTGGCTGACAACTTCTTCAAGAAAGAAAAAATAATAAAATCAAATGTTTGCTTTATTCAACAAATGTTTCATCAATAAAGCAAACAGTTGAACGAAGATTTCAAAATCAGAATAAATCATACAGATTTCAAAATCTTTGTTTGGTCTGGAAATTCCGGAAGTTTATTTATTTATGTACTTCTGTATTTATTTATTTATTGAGTTATTTGTTTACTTATTCATTCCTTCATTCATTTATTTATTTAATTTCTATTTATTTTTTCAGTGAATTTCTATCTATTTGAGTTACTTTCGGGTTGAGTGAACGCTGGCGCGTGTGGTTACCGCTGCTCACCCACAGAAAAACCTATCCTATGACTGTAAAGCGACCTTGAGAGTTTTGAAAGGCGCTTAAATTAAATGTATTATTATATTATAATTGGATGGCTGGCTATCTCGCTAGCTAAATATTAGCTATGGAGCTATCTGGCTGGCTAGCTATCTAACTGGCTATCTATTAGCTGGCTGGCTGGCTGGCTATCTATTAGCTGTCTAGCTGGATAGCTATCTAGCTAGCTATCGGTTGGATATCTATTAGCTGGCTAGCTATCTTTCTATCTTTTTGAGTTATTCCAGGTTGGGTGAAAGCTGGCCCATGTGGCTGCCGCTGCTCACCCACAGAAAAAAAACGTATTATGTGACTGTAAAGTGACATTGAGAGCTTTTAAACGCGCTTAAAAATAAAATGTATTATTATTATTATCATTATTAAAGACGGATTGTTTCCGTCGCCATTGAGTTTGACTTTGTGCCGTGTGGGCGCTTCACCGAAAGGTGGCAGTGTTGCTTCACCACTGAGCCAAAGCTGAAGCCTCCACAATAAAACTGTCCAAAACAAGACAAATAATATTTTAAAGACCGAATATATCCTGCAAAATAAATAAGTCATATTGGCAAATATATTTGTCCCTCCTTCTCGCTTCAAAACAACGTGTAATTGATTGTTTTTACAAGGAGTTCGCCTGGAATTCTCGACAGTCATACATTGGCTTTCCACGGCAATTCATAACAATTGGCCACACGCTGCAGTAAACACAGCAGGGGGGCTAAGAGGGGCGGGGGGCTTATTATGCCACTTTTGGCACGCAGAGAGCAAACAGTTGAGCGGTTGCGGTGTTCTTACTTTCAAGGCCCAAAATCCACGGCAAACGGTGCATGTTTAGAATGGCGAGAAGATGCAGATTAGCAACAACACGTCATCAAATGTCTTTCGGCAGCAATTGTCAAGAGAAGAAGCAAAGATTGACTATTAACAACAGATGCGCTTGATTAACTAACTACGGCAAACGGCGCATGTTGAGAACAGCGAGAAGGCCGCTGCTCACCTGCATGAAAAAAACCTTATTATCACCCTGACTGTAAAGTGTCCTTGAGATTTTTGAAAGGCGCTTAGAAATTATGTGTATTTTTATGACGATGGGCCAGCCAGCATCTCACTCTCGCATAGCAATCGACCGTGTGATAGCACCACAAGGGAGGGAGTTTGCGAGTCATTTAGAGTCTCTATTCAACATTTTGAATGGATTTCAACTTAGGACCATTTTGACTTACGACGGTTTGGTCGGAACAGAACTCGGTCGTAAGTCGGATGTTACCCGTATTTGAAATTCTGTCATTTTTTCCAACCATTTTCACATGCTTACAGTATTCTGAGACAACCCCCTCCCCGCCGCCATGACTTTGTTTAAACATTAACTCAGTCGCCGCCATTACCAAAGTTATTCTGGAATTGAAAATATGACGTAGCATTTGTTCTGGTTTACTTTTTTTTTCTTGCAGAAGGGTGCCGGTAAAGTGCTGGTCAGACCTCTGGCAATGTTTTTCCCTTCCACATGGATACAGCATTTGCCTTTTTTCCGTGAGAGCGCTTTGTTACAGCTTTAGCTTATAAATGAAATGTATTATTATTATTATTATTATTATTATTATTATTATTATTATTATTAGCTGTAACAAAGCGCTATTATATGTATGTATTGTATTTTGTACAGCCGACAATAGATGTTGCGTGAATAGTGCAAGCGTGACACTAAAACAACGCTATCTAGCTGGCTAGCTGGCTATCTATTGGATGTCTATCGGCTAGCTAGTTGGTTGGCTATCTATTAGCTTGCTTGCTGGCTATCTGTTAGCTATCTATCCAGCTGGCCAGCTATCTGTTAGCTGGCCACCTGGCTTTCTATAAGCTATCTAGTAGCTAGCTAGCTAGCTGGCTATCTGTTGGCTAGCTATCTAGTTGTTTTTTTTATCTATTTACAGATGACGGCTGAAGAAACCTTCTCATCGATGGACCACTCCTGTACGACTGAGAGCTTACACAGACGGATTTATCTATTTAAGTTACTTGCGAGTTGAGTGAACGCTGGCGCATATGGCTGCCGCTGCTCACCCACAGAAAAAATGATCCAGTGACTGTAAAGTGACCTTGAGAGTTTTGAAAGGTGCTTAGAAATCAAATGTATTATTATTATTATTATTATTATTACTTGTATTGTTTGTTTTTGTTTTTTTGTAATGCTAATCAAAGAGTCCTTGTGGAGGGAAAGTGACACATTTTGAAAAGTGACATTTCGAAGCGTTTGGTCAGGACGGCTGCAACAAGTGCGATAGAAACTCTTTTTGCTTTTGTCGCGCTACCTCCTCTAATCAGCCGTCAAACCGAGCAGAGCCGCCGTTTGCCTCGGAGCTCCTTGAGGTCGCCGGCTCTTGTGACCCCCGAACCCCCCCCCCCCCCCCTTTGTTCTATGATCCAGAAAGGCGGCGGTGGCGGCGGCGTGACAGGGGATCCCGCTCCCCGCCTCCATTTTGATTAATTAGCAGGTCCAAAACAGCACCTTCCTCTGACGCTAATTTCCGATGTTACCTGACATCTTTGTCGCCGGAGGCCAAAAAAGGTCCGGCCGGGGGATGCTTGAATGCCACAAATTCTTTCCTGTAATAAATCATGTGGCGGCGGCGTCCTTTTGGGCCTTAAATGACTCATACAAATGAACTTGTCTGCTTGAATAAGACCTTCCATTACCCCAACGTGTTCCTCTTTGAAAGGCGAGTAAATGCGAAGAGGGGAATGCGGCGCCACGCGACTTCCACTTAAAATTCCGTCCCAAGGAGAGAAGCTAGCAGAATAGCAACGTAACGGCAGTTGGCGAGAACACAGAGAGATTTTGAGATATTAGCGCCATCGAGCCAACTGACCGAGCTATTGCATCTTATTGCCCGACAGGAACGACTCGATGGTGAGCAGTAGACACCTTCAAAGTCTCTTGTTTGACTCAGTCAGGTAGTCATTCAGTAAGGTTGTCAGTTCGTCAGTTCCTCAGGTAGTCAGTCCATCAGGTAGTCAGTCAATCAATCTGTCAGGTAGTCAGTCAGTCAGTCAGTCAATCAATCAGTCAGGTAGTCAGTCAGTCAGGTAGTCAGTCAGTCAGTCAGTCAGTCAGTCAGTCAGTCAGGTTTCCGTTCGTCAGGTAGTCATTAAGACAGTCAGTCAGGTAGTCAGTCAATCAGTCAGGTAGTCAGTCAGTCAGTCAGTCAGTCAGTCAATCAGGTAGTCAGTCAGTCAGACAGTCAGTCAGTCAGGTTTCAGTTCGTCAGGTAGTCATTCAGACAGTCAGTCCGTCAGTCAGGTAGTCAGTCCATCAGTTATTCAGTCAGTCAGTTTCTCAGTTCATCGGGTAGTGAGTCAGACAGTCAGTCAGTCAAGTAGTCAGTCCGTCAGTCAGTCAGGTAGTCAGGTTCTCAGTTCATCAGGTAGTCAGTCAGTCAGGTAGTCAGTCAGTCAGGTTCTCAGTTCATCAGGTAGTCAGTCAGACAGTCAGTCAGACAGTCAGTCAGCCAAGCAGTCAGTCAGTCAGGTAGTCAGTCCGTCAGTTTGTCAGTTCGTCAGGTAGTCAGTCAGTCAGTCAGTTAGTTTCTCAGTTCATCAGGTAGTCAGTCAGTCAGTCCGTCAGTTAGTCAGTCAGTCAGTTAGTTTCTCAGTTCATCAGGTAGTCAGTCAGTCAGTCAGTCAGTCAGGTAGTCAGTCCGTCAGGTAGTCAGTCAGTCAATCAGTCAGACAGTCAGACAGTCAGTCAGGTAGTCAGTCAGTCAGGTTCTCAGTTCATCAGGTAGTCAGTCAGACAGTCAGTCAGCCAAGCAGTCAGTCAGTCAGGTAGTCAGTCTGTCCACAAACTCCACACAGGAAGCCTGGAGCTGGATTGGAACTCGCAACCTCTACACTATGAAGTCGGCATGCTAACCACTCGACTACAGGCTGCCCATGATGATCATTATTGGATGTTGTTTTTTTGTTTGTCTTTTTAAGGCTTGACAAAAAGTTCAGCAATGAAATGAAGATGAACTCAAACTTCCTTTTTGACAAATGAGGCACATTCTATTGCAATCCAACGATTGGCTGACGGTCGACTCGAAAACAATCGGCCCTGAAACGACCGCGACTGGACTTTTATTCTTTTGGGGCGTCTCCATGGAGACACGGTAGCTGGAATTGGACGACAAAGACGGCCGTTGCCGGGAGAGAACGAGACTCCGCTGACCTCGCGGGAAGGCCGATTGCTCCCTCTCAATTCACCCGTGCTTGCTTTCAGGCTTATTACGCCGTAATCTCCGCAAGTTTCCTTCAGCTGGGGAATAGCCTTGCCAGTGTTTTCAGCAGCACAAGAAAAGAGGAGGGGGGGGGGGGGGGGGAAGGGTGCATACCCGTGCAGGAACAAGAGACTGAAATGAAGAAAGCTCAAATCCCGTGTTCCCGCCATTGAAGATTTCCAAGCACATGGAGCCCAGCAGGACACCATTTTTTTTTGCTGCCAAAACGGGGACAACAAAGCCAACACGCGACACCCTTTTTTTCATAGGGGTGGGGGGGGGGGGGGGGTTATGAGTAGGTTACATTGCAAAAAGAAGCCGCGTTTTGCAAAACTTGCCTTATGCCTTATATTTATTTATTTATTTATGTATTTCTTCTTCTTCTTTTCCTTTCAGTTTTTCCCCTCAGGGGTCGCCACAGCGAATCAATGTCCTCCATCTATCCCTGTTTTGTGCATTCTCTTCTCTCACACCAGCTACCTTCATGTCCTCTTTGACCACATCCATAAACCTCCTCTTCGGTCTTCCTCTCGGTCTCCTGCCTTGCAGTTCAAGGCTCATCATTCTTCTCCCGATATAGTCACTCTCTCTCCTCTGGACATGTGGTCCAAACCATCTCAGTCTGACTTTCTCTCCAAAGCCTCTAATATGAGTTGTCCCTCTAATGTACTCATTCCTGATCCTATCCAACCTGTTCACTTCCAAAGAGAACCTCAACATCTTCAGCTCTGCTCCCTCCAGCTCTGCTTCCTGTCTTTTCCTCAGTGGCACCGTCTCCAGTCCAAACATCATGGCTGGTCTCACCACGGTTTTATACACTTTTCCTTTCATCCTAGCTGAAACCCTTCTATCGCACATCACACCTGACATTTTTCTCCAGCCGCTCCAGCCTGCCTGGACACGCTTCTTCGCCTCTTTTCCACACTCTCCATTGCTCTGGACAGTTGACCCCAAGTACTTAAAATCCTCCACCTTCTTTATCTCTTCCCCCTGTAGCATCACTCTTGCACTTGGATCCCTCTCATTCACACACAGATATTCCGTCTTGCTGTGACTGATCTTCATTCCTGTCCTTTCCAGGGCATATCTCCACATCTCTAGTTTCTCCGCCACCTGTTCCCTGTTCTCGCTACAGATCACAATGTCATCTTCAAACATCATGGTCCAAGGAGATTCTTGTCTAACATCGTCTGTCAGCCTGTCCATCACCATAGCAAAAGAGGAAGGGGCTCAGAGCTGACCCCTGGTGGAGTCCCACCTCCACCTTGAATTCCTCCGTCACACCGACAGCGCACCTCACAACTGTCTTACAGTCACGATATATGTCTTGCACCACTCTAACATACTTTTCCGTCACTCCAGACTTCCTCATGCAATGCCACAGCTCTTCTCTGGGCACCCTGTCATACGCTTTCTCCAGATCTACAAAGACACAATGCAATTCCTTCTGACCTTCTCTGTACTTCTCTATCAGCATTCTTAAAGCAAACACTGCATCTGTCGTACTCTTTTTTTGGCATGAAGCCATACTGCTGCTCACAAATGTTCACTTCTGCTCTTAGTGTAGCTTCAACTACTCTTTCCCAGAGTTTCATTGTATGACTCATCAACTTTAGTCCTCTGTAATTGTTATGTAAAATGTTATGTATTTATTAATTCATTAATTAATTTATGTATTTATTTATGCATGTATGTATATATTGATTTATTTGTAAAAGACACAAATGTTTATCTCTTCATATACAATACAATACATATTGATTTATATAGTAATATTTATTCATTTGTTTACATCTATCTATCGATCAACCTATCTACGTATATACCTATCGATCAATCTACCTACCTCTCTCTATGTATTTATTTATTTATGTATGTATTTATTTATTTGTTTGTTTATGCATGTATGTATTTATTGATTTATTTGTACAAGACACACGAATGTTTATTTCTTCAGATACAATACATATTGATTTATATAGCCATATTTATTCATTTCTCTCTCTCTCTCAGAATGAAAGCTTGGAGGCCACAAGACATATTTCAATAAACAGTGATACCTTACGAACTTCATTGGTTCCCAGAAAGTGTGTGTAAGGCAAAAAGTGTGTCTTCCAAAAAAATATTTTTCATAAGAAACCATTAAAAAGGAGAATAATCCGTTCCCAGGTCCCCATAAAACATCATTTTCTAATAAAAAGGCCTTAAAACTACACAACATATACTTTATTTTATGTATACTAAATGTACTGTTTTATTGTAATTGAAGAAATAAACTGTACTGTATAGTAAAGTCGTTTAATTTACCTTTGTGAATACATAGATAAATATATGGATATACATATATATTCGATAAGTCATAAATCTAGACATTTATTCATTAATTTGTTTATGCATCTGTTTATTTCTGTCTGTCTCTGTCACACTTTCTTTGAACACACACACACACACACACACACACACACACACACACACACACACACACACACACACACACACACACACACACACACACACACACACGCACTAAATCCTCAAATAATTCATGGAGGTGCAAGACACGCATACCGTGCCGAGATCAAATTCCAGCAAGAAAGAAGGAAAGGTGTGAAAAAGGAAACGTGTGGAATGGAAGTCACCTTCGACACGACTCGTAAGAGGATAAAAGAGATTGTCGCACACGACACAGCGATGCTTTCCGATAGTGTCAGACTTTGAATGCCATGACGCAAATGGATGGCGGCTCAGCAAACTTTCAAAAGTGGAAGTTGACAATTGACAGAGGACATTGGCAATGTTGAAGATCGACGAATTCGCTATTCAAAATGAGAAAACCTTTAAAGGACAACCGACATCACTTTTTTGTTTCCTAACTGACATCAGAAAAACGTTTTATAGCATCTAAAATAACCAAAAGATGCAGTATGATATTTTTATTCAAATGCAAAACACCAATAACAATGACTTCAAGTGTCCCAAAACTACTTCAAAATGACCTCGGAGATGGCGAGTTTATGAAAGTCCCGCCCCCAGTTCCTGACGTCACGCCACGACGTCTTGCATTGCTGGAGAATCCAAATAATGGCTTCAGATTGGGAGAATATGCTTTCTTGTTACTCATCCAGTTATGAATATGATTTAAATAGTTCTGAAGAGGAAAGCATACGTGTTTGCAATCGATTAAAGAATTTATTCCGTGCCATTTTGAGGCAATAGGGGGGGGGGGATGTAGCACTTAAAAAGAGGCAGAAAATGGCGACAAAGCTCTGTGTAAGGAATTAATCAGCCCGTTTCCACAGGCTGATAAATTCCTTACACGGAGCTTTGTCGCCCTCTTCTACCTCTTTTTGGTTTTCAGTCCAAACAAGTACAGCAAAATGCATTGACGTGATGAAAGGACTGCTACAATGTGTCTTTTATTCGGTCAGGGGCGTTCCTTCAGTGACGTCACGTACGGACTCGTCACCAACTGAAAAACAAGACTTCCGGAATATTCAGCGCGAGTCTTAAAACGTAAAATATAGCTTTATGCGGTGGAATCTTTGTAAAATACGCTCAGTAGAAGTCATTTGAAGCCATTTTACAAATTATGGACACAACTTGTTCGGAGACGTCTGTTGTCCGTTAAAGGACAACCAGCACCATTTTTTTTGTTTCCTAACTGACATCAAAAAATGTTTTATAGCATCTAAAATAGCCAAAACATGCAGGCTGATATTGTTTAGTCAAATGCAAAACACCAATCAAAATGACTTAAAGTGTCCCAAAACTGCCAAAAAATGAGCTTAGAACTAGGCAGATTCAGAAAGTCCCGCCCCCTTGTTCGTGACTTCACGCAAGGATACTCCTTCACAAACTGCCTTGCTCCAGAATCAAAACAGTGGCTTCAGACAGTTCAGATTGGGAGAAGATCCTTTTTTGGACTCATCCAGTTATGAATATGATTCAAATAGTTCTGAAGAGGAAAGCATAAATGTTTGCCATCAATTGAAGAAGTCCTTCCATATCAATTCCAGCCGCCTTGACTGCAATGTAGCGGCCAGAAAATGCACAAGGTGGCGCACAAGCGCCATTGGAAATGGGCTGATTTGTCCGCTGAGAATTTCTCAACTTACACCTTCTTTATGCGTGTTACCGCAATAGGCTGCGACACACAACAATTCACCATTGCGTTATTTGTGTCGTTTTCCTTCTAATTTCGCCATCAACACAGTGTTTTCAGTTGAAAAAAAAGTACCCAAAATGCATTGTGTGTCACTTTCTCAGTCAGGGGCGTCCCCTCCGTGACGTCACTTATGAGGAAATTTGCAATCGTCGGTTGATGAACCCAAAACGTAACCGTTGTTTCAAAACTTGCCGTATTCCTCAAACCGTCGCAAATGAATCTGATGGATCGAGAGAAAACACAAAATAGAAGCTATCATATTTCAAAGTGTCATGCTGTTGTATGCTTCGTTGGCCGAACACAAGGCCCACAATGGAAGCACATAAAATCTGGGCTCAAACAAAGGTGAACAGACACAGCCTGTCAACCTGTCATCATCGTGTAGGAAATCTGGCCTTGGACTAATTAACGACTTGGTAAATTCCTTCACAGGAAGAGCTCATGAGCCAAGGTTATAAATCTTTTGGTTCATGGAAAGACAAACCATTAGACTGTCTATGTTCTGTTGGTTTAAGGATGTTGGTGCTTGGGACATCCAGGGGTGTGGTATTCAAACTAAGAAGATTTGTGTTTTACTCATGTATCACTTACATTTGCATACACAGGTAACATCCGAGTTACGACCGGGTTGCGTTCCCACAAAACGGTCATAAGTCAAGCGGTTGTAAGTCGAAATACATTTAAAATGGCCGATGTGACGTTTACACGATGTCAATCTGTTGTTTTTAAGCAACATTGACTACTATTATACACCAAACTGTTTACACTTCATTGAGAAATTTGACAACTTTTAGTGTCATTTTTATCATTTTATATTTCATATTATCGATTTTTATGACTGTATAACTGTACCTGTAATGTATACAAAACTGTTTATTGTACAGTTCATTTATAACGATTATACTTACCTTTTAGTATCAATTTTCTATCATTTTCTATTTCATATTATTGATTTTTATGCCTGAATAACTGTAATGTATCCAAAAGTGTTTACTGTACAGTTCATTTATAAATGTTATACTTACCCTGCTCTCCCTGCTAACGGTCAGAAGAGGTCGCCTGACACTCATGCTCGTGCAAAAGCACCGTACAGTACTACAGGAGATGTTGGTTATCTGTATTGTGTAACGACTGTATTGAGTGTAGTCATGCAGTAGATTGATGTGTGAGTGTGTCACATGCTGGCCGGCCAAAATTGTAGTACGCATTGCCGGCTGCTTGTGCGTTGCGGTGCCAGGCGTGGGATAATAAATAAATAAATAAATAAATAAATAAATAAATAAATAAATAATACCTACTTACCTACGTACCTAGAGACCTCTCTTCTTCTTTTCCTTTCGGCTTTTGCCCTCAGGGGTCGCCACAGCGAATCAGTGTCCTCCATCTATCCCAGTTTTGTGCATCCTCTTCTCTCACACCAGCTACCTTCATGTCCTCTTTGACCACATCCATTAACCTCCTCTTCGGTCTTCCTCTCGGTCTCCTGCCTGGCAGTTCAAGGCTCAGCATCCTTCTCCCGTTATAGTCACTCTCTCTCCTCTGGACATATCTACCTTTCTTCCACTCGATACACCAAGTACTTTCCGACCCGTGTCTCTGATTATGTTCGCTGTAGTTTGCCAGTCATCTGGAAGGACCTCTTGCCCACCCAGTGCTTGTCTTACCTCCTTCCTAAATATCATGCAACACTCTTCCTTTTTCAACATCCACCATTTTGTCCTCACTTCAGCCTTTGGTTTCTTCATCTTCCTCACTGCCAGCGTCATCCTACACACCACCAACCTACCTACAGACCTACATACATAAAAATCCATCCATCCATCCATCCATCTGTAAATAAAAAAATACATAAATACATAAATAAAGCATCTGCCGGTCGTGGTTGTAAGTACGGGTGGTCGTAACTCACGCCAGTCGTAACTTGGATGTCATGGTAATGAAAACTGCGGCCCCTGCATTGTCCGAACAAACATCTCAGACACTCCGAAAAGCCCTCCGAATTTTTCAACAAAATGAAAATCAAAGCGTGGCGAGCACGATTCTCACTTTATACGCGGGCAATTCCCAGAGGTCACTTTCAAGGCCCTTCAGTGGTTCTTTGCCAGAGGTCGTACGCCACGCGTGAATGCCAGCAAGCATATCAAGCGAGTGAGCAAACGATGAAATTTATATGACGGGGGGAGGGGGGGGGTGAGCGGAATCACCTTAAAAAAAACACGTTTTTGCTTTTAGTGTAATGCCTCAGGTGACGAACTTTGCCGCCCCAGACTACTCTGAGCAAATTAGATGAAACGCCGATCAAGAGGGAAAATGTGCAGAGTGTAACATCATAAGTTTCTGATATGAGCCGCCGCCATCTGCTTGTTTCACAGATGAAACAAAAGACAATCGGACTCGGCAGCTCAGAAGTGACGATAAATTGTACAAAGCTACAAATAAAACAAAGCTAGCGAAAGCTAACTTGTTTAAATGCATCACGGGCAAAGCTGGCCAACGGTAACGCTGCTAAATGCCTCACGGGAACAGCGAGTGAAAGCAAACGCGCCACACGGGCAGACCTAGCGAAAGCTAATATGCCTAAATTAATTACGGGGAAAGCTAGCAAAAGCTAATGCTGCTAAATTCACCAAGGGCAAAGAGAGCAATAGCTAACGCGACTATATGTATCACGGGCAAAGCTAGCAAAAGCAAACGTGGTAAATTTAATCACGGGGAAAGCTAGTGAAAGCTAATGCTACTAAATTCATCACGGGCAAAGCGAGTGAAAGCAAACCCGGTTTTAAATGACACATGGGCAAAAGTAGCGAAAGCTAATGTGGCTACACGCACCAGGGGCAAAGCTAGTGAAAGCTAACGTCGCTAAATGCATCACGGGCAAAGAGCTATAGCTAACGTGGCTATAAGCATCACAGGATAAGTTAGCGAAAGCCATCTGCTTATTTCACAGGTGAAACAAAAACTAATCGGACTCGGCATCTCAGAAGTGACTATAAATTGTACAAAGCTACAAATAAAACAAAAACTTACTGACGCAGCATATGAGGAGCGAACGCCGCACCCAAATCTTCTGAGCGGATCGTTCAAATCGGGTGTGGCGTAAGGAAGGAAACAGTCGGGGGACAGTAGAAATCACAAAAGGAAACCATCACGGGCAAGGTTAGTGAAAGTGAACTCGTTTAAATGCATCAGAGGTAAAATTAGCGAAAGCTCACACAGTTTTAAATGTCACACGAGCAAAGCGAAAGCTAACGTGGCCAAATGCATCGCAGGCAAAGCTAGCGAAAGCTAATGCGGCCAAATGCATCACCGGCTAAGCTAGCGAAAGCTAACGAGACTAAATGCATCACGGGCAAAGCTAGGAAAAGCTAACATTGCTTAATGCATCACGGACAAAGCTAGTGGAAACTAATTCATCAGGGGGCAAGCTAGCCAAAGCTAACGCGACTAAATGCATCACGGTCAAAGCTAGCGGAAGATAACATGGTGAAATTCATCACGGGGAAAGAGAGCGAAAGCTAATGCGGCAAAATTATTCACTGAGAAAACTTGCGAAAGCTAATGCTGCTAAATGCATCATGGGCAAAGATAGCGACAGCTAACTCGGCTAAATTCATCACGGGGAAAGCTAGCAGAAGGTAACGCGGCAAAATTCATCACGGGGAAAGCTAGCGAAGGCTAATGCAGCCAAATGCTTCACGGGCAAAGATACAGAAAGCTAACGCGGCTAAATTAATCACGAGCAAAGCTAGCGGAAGCTAACGCGGCAAAATACATCACGGGCAAAGATAGAGAAAGCTAACGCGGCTGAATTCATCACGGGCAAAGCGTGCGGAGGCTAATGCGACAAAATTCATCACGGGGAAAGCTAGCGAAAGCTAATGCAGCCTAATGTATCACAGGAAAAGCTAAATACATAACAGGCAAAGCTAGCGGAAGCTAACGCAGCTAAATGCATCACGGACCAAACTAGCAAAAGTGGCTATATGCATCACTGGCAGAGTTGCAGAAACTAATGCGGTGAAATTAATCACGGGGAAAGCTAGTGAAAGCTAATGCGGCTAAATGCATCACGGGCAAAGTTAGAAAAAGCTAACACAGCTAAATGCTATCACGGGCAGAGCTAGCAAAAGCTAACGCGGCCAAATGCATCACGGACACAGCTAGCAAAAGCAGCTAAATGCATCATGGCCAAAGCTAGCAGAAAATAACGCAATGAAATTCATCACGAGAAAAGCTAGCAAAAGCTAATACAGCTAAATGCATCCCGGACAAAGCTAGTGAAAGGAGCTAAATGCATCACTGTCAAAGCTAGCGGAAGCTAACGCGGCTAAATTCATCACGGGCAAAGCTAGCGATGGCTAACGCGGCTAAATACATCATGGCCAAAGCTAGCGGAAGCTAATGTGGCGAAATTCATCATGGGGAAAACTAGCAAAAGCTAATGCAGGTAAATGCATCACGGACATAGCTAGCGAAAGCAGCTAAATGCTAAATGTCAAAGCTAGTGGAAGCTAATGCGAGTAAATTCATCACGGGCAAAGCTAGTGTAGGGTAACGGTACTAAAGGCATCACCGTCAAAGCTAGCGGAAGCTAACGTGGCGAAATTCACCACAGGGAAAGCTAGCAAAAGCTAAAGTGGCAAAATGCATCACGGGCAAAGATAGTGAAAGCTACCGTGGCTGAATTCATCACAGGCAGAGGTAGCGAAAGCTAACGCAGCTAAATGACATCCTGTAAAGAACAAGTACCCAAATGACTCCAAGGGCTCCATTATCGATTGGACGCCGCTGCATTGTGAACACTGGCGCTCATCGAATGAAGGAATTGATCCGAGGTGTATTTTAAACCGGTGCCCATTAGCAAGGATTTATTTCTCCACGTGAAGGATTTGTGCGCACTCAAGAGCGGGGGGAGGTGGCTTTTGTGGGGGTGTCTGACAAAAGAAATCCAAAGTGATGGAAGAATGGAAAGGTCGCACTTCCCATGGGGGGACTAGGAATAATTTCCGATCCTTGTCGAATGATTGGTCATAATAATAATCATAATCATCATCATCATAATAATATATTTCTTTTCTAAGCACCTCAAGGTCACTTTACAGTCACAGGATCATTTTTCAGTGGGTGAGTACCGACAGCCACACGCGCCAGCGTTCACTCAACCCGGAAGTAACTCAAATAGATAGAAAGCTAGCTAGCTAATAGATAGCAAATAATAACAACAATAATATGTTTCATTTCTAAGCGCCTTTCAAAACTCTCAAGGTCACTATACAGTCACAGAATCAGTTTTTCTGTGGGTGAGCAGCGGCAGCCACATGCGCCAGCGTTCACTCAACCCGGAAGTAACTCAAATAGATAGAAAGCTAGCTAGCTAGCTAGTTAATAGATAGAAAATAATAACAATAATGTTTCATTTCTAAGCGCCTTTCAAAATTATCAAGGTCACTTTACAATCACAGGATCGTTTTTTTCTGTGGGTGAGCAGCGGCAGCCACATGTGCCAGCATTCACTCAACCCAGAAGTAACTCAAAAACTAGCTAGCTAGCTAATATATAGCCAATAGATAGCTAGATAGCTGGCCAGCCAGCTAGAAAGCTATACAGCTAGCCAGCTACATAGCTAGCTAGCCAATAGATAGCCAACCAGCCAACTAGAAAGATATACAGCTAGCCAGCTACATAGCAAGCCCGCTAATAATAATAATACATTTCATTTCATATAAAGCAACGTAAACCTACAGTCAAAATGGCGGCAAGAATTTCCGAAGGGGGAGTTAGCGGGCGCCACGTTAGCGTTGTCTCCGACCGCTCCTAACGGTGATGAAAGGGCCGCTGTCGCCGCTGCGATTTTATCTTGGGCAAACAGGTGTCGAGCGGCGTTGACAGTTGCTACGCTAACCCCTCACTCCCCGCCGCTAGCGCAAATTGAATTATGTCCTTCTGCCATTTTGTCAAGCGTCCGATCTGTCGGCATCAAGGCGGCTTTGTCTTACCCGTGGGGGACGACGCCGGCGGAGCTTTTGCCGGGGTAATCCAGTCGGCCATCTTCTCCGTCACCTTTTGGAAATGAAACGTTCTTCTGGTGAGAAGAAAAAAAAAACGATGGATACGCCAATTAATAATAATAATAATAATACATTCAATTTCTAAGCGCTTTTCAAAACTCTCAAGGAGACTTTACAGTCACAGGATAAGAACAAAAATGTTTTTCTGCGGGTGAGCAGCGGCAGCTACACACACCAGCGTTCACTAAACCTAGAAGTAAAGCGCACACATTTAACTCAAGGGGAAAACTAGTGAAACAAATGCAGCTAAATGCATCACAAGCAAAGATAGAGAAAGCTAATGCGTCTGAATCCATCACGGGCAAAACTAGCGCAAGCTAATGCGGCGAAATTCATCACAGCGAAAACTAGCAAGAGCAAATGCGGCCAAATGCATAACGGGTAAATATAGAGAAAGCTAACGCGGCTGAATTAATCTCAGGCAAAGCTAGCGGAAGCTAACGTGGCGAAATTCATCACGGGGAAAGCTAGCGAAAGCAAATGCAGCTAAATGGATCACGGTCAAAGATCGAGAAAACGAACACGGCTGAATTCATCACGGGGAAAGCTAGCGGAAGCTAACGCGGCAAAATTCATCACAGCGAAAACTAGCGAAAACGAGCGAAAACTAGCAAAAACTAGCAAAAACTAGCGAAAACTACCAAGTGCCTTTCAAAACTCTTAAGGACACTTTACAGTCACAGGATAAGAATATTGTTTTTTTTTCTGCAGGTGAGCAGCGGCAGCCAGAAGCACCATGCGTTCACTCAAACCAGAAGTAACGCACACACATTTAACTCGGAATTCCGACTTTTAACTCAAAATTCCGACTTGTATCTCAAAATTCCGACTTTTAACTCGGAATTCCGACTTTTAACTCAAAATTCCGACTTGTATCTCAAAATTCCGACTTTTAACTCGGAATTCCGATTTTTAACTCAAAATTCCGACTTTTAACTGAGAATTCCGACTTTCAACTCAGAATTCTGACTTTTAACTCTGAGTTCTGACTTAACTCTGAGTTCCAATTTTTAACTCTGGCCAAAAAAAAAATTCTAACCATATTTTTATTCGGCCCGCGAAGGAAAATCAAATTTGGGAAATTCCATGCTCATCATTTGACCTAGTTAGCTAGAGATTGAGCGAGTGAGCGATCAAGCTAGATAGGATTCCTTCTATTCAGCTAGCTGGCTAATCTCTTACATCACTGGTGTCAAAATCAAGACCCGGGGGCCAAATCTGGCACGTTAATTCATTTTATTCGGCCTGAGAAAGCAAATCAAACTTGGGAAAATTCCAGGCTCATCTATCGAGCTAGCTAGCAAGCAAGCTAGGTAGCGAACGAGCAAGCTAGCGAACAGGCTAGCTATCAAACGAGCTAGCTAGTGAACAAGCTATTTAGCGAACAAGTTAGCTAGTGAAGGAGCTAGATAGCGAATGAGCTAGCTAGCGAACGAGCTAGATAGCAAATGAGCTAGACAGTGAGCGAGCTAGATAGCAAGCAATCTAGCTAGCGAAAGAGCTAACTGGAAAACAAGCTTGCTGACGAGCGACCTCTCTTTTTATTCAGCTAGTTGACTAATCCCTTACATTCTTGGTGTGAAAGTCGAGCCCCAGGGGCCAAATCTGGCCCGCCATATCATTTTATTCGGCCCGTGAAATCAAATCAAACTTGGGAAAATTCCAGGTTCACCTATCGTGCAAGCAAGCTAGCTAGCGAATGAGCCAGCGAGCGAACATTTGTATAGCGAACAAGTTAGCTAGCGAAAGAGAGAGCTAGCTAGCGAATGAGCTAGATAGCGAACAAGTTAGCTGGCGAGCGAGCTCTCTTTCTATTCAACTAGTTGACTAATCCCTTACATCAGCGGTGTTAAAGTCGAGGCCCACGGGCCAAATCTGGCCCGCCATATCATTTTATTCGGCCCGTGAAATCAAATCAAATGTGGGAAAATTCCTGGCTCACCTATCGAGCAAGCAAGCTAGCTAGTGAACGAGCCAGCTAGCGAACAGACTGGATAGCGAACAAGTTAGCTAGGGAAAGAGCGAGCTAGCCTGCGAATGAGCTAGATAGCGAACAAGCCAGCTAGGGAGTGAGCTAGCTTGCGAACAAGCTAGCTAGCTAGATAGGGAACAAGCTAGCTAGCGACCTAGCTCTTTTTCTATTCAGCTAGCTTGCTAATCCCTTACATCACAGGTGTCAAAGGCAACGCATTGATGACGACGTTCCTTAATGCGCATGATTTTCTGCCGCAGTCGGTTGGAGAGTTTATAAAAAAATGGAGATGTTTCCCCCTCTCTTGGTTTTTTGGAAAGGCGTGTGGCGGAAATTCATCGTATCATCTAGGCTGCGGCTAATCTATTGATGCAGGGTGGCTTTGTATTCATCTGGCATTGACATGACGCGCGGCAAAGGCGCGCGGCGCTTTGTGGATTTATCTGCGAGGCCCACGCACTTCTTGGCTTCTAATTTTCTGATAACGCCTCCAACAACACTTTTCTCTCCAAAAAGAAACAAGTCGAAATCCAAATGTGCAATGACGACACAATAAAAGCTTGGAGGACACAAGACATATTTCAATATACAGTAAAGTCTCGTTATATCGATATTCAAGGGAGTCCGAAAAAATATCGATATAACCGGGACTATCGATATATCCGATCCTGCGCCGAACTGCATTAAACAAAAGCCGCCAAATATATATATAAGAAACGGAGCTGGCCATTAGCTCCCTTTTTTTTGGGTGAGAGATGTTCCCCCAATGTTGCCTCAAAATGGCACATATAATTCTTTAATGATTGTAAACATGTATGCTTTAATCTTCAGAACTACAGTGTATTTGAAACATATTCATAACTGGATGTGTAACAAGAAAGCATATTATCCGAATCTGAAGCCATTGTTTGGATTCTCCAGCAATTCAAGACGTCTTAGCGTGAAGTCATTTTTATTTGCATTTGAATAAAAAGTGACATCGGCTGTCCTTTAATACACAGTATGGAATGTTATTAATTTTCAAAATCATCGCGCTTCAGCAGACAAAACAAGAAACATTGTTGCAAAAAATGATTGCATTCATATACAGTACAGTGGGCATGTACATAACACAACAGGGAAACTGCAACGCTTACATCTTAATGTATTATGTATACAATTTAAAAAATTATCAATCTTCTTCTGCTTCCCATTTTTACCTTTTAACACAAACACTTCAATCTCGTCTGCTACACACGAGCTAGCGTCTGAAAATGAAAATGGCTCTGCTACACGGGTGCTGGGCACGTAACCAAGTCACCTGACCAAGTCGACCAATGGCGCGACTGATGGCGTGACACGTAACCAAGACACGTGACCAAGTTGACCAATGGCGCGACCGATGGCAGCTCATGTGACCAAGTCGACCAATGGCGCGACCGATGGCGGCTCACGTAACAAGACACGTGACCAAGTTGACCAATGGCGCGACGGATATATCGATATAAACAACAAAAATGGCCGGCGGGGGATGAAAAGGAGCACCGTAATAACCAGATTATCGTAATAACCGGGTATCGTACTAAACGGTACTAATTATACATAAAAAGACTAGAAATGTGCAAGGGAAATGAAAATACTATCGTAATAAGCGGTAATATCGATATAACCGATATCGATATAACGAGACTTTACTGTATAGTGATACCTTCCAAACTTAAGTGGTTCCCGGAAAGTATAAGGCGAAAAGTTTATCTGGCAAACATTTATTTCCCATAAGAAACCATTAAAATGAGAATAATCCGTTCCCAGGTCGCCATAAAACATCATTTTCTCCTAAATAAGCCTTAAAGGACAACCGACACCGTTTTTTTGTTGCCTAACTGACATCAGAAAAACTTTTTTATGGCATCGAAAATACCCAAAACACGCAGGCGGATATTTTTAGTCAAATGCAAAACACCAATAAAAATGAGTTAGTGTCCCAAAACTACTTCAAAATTACCTCGGAGATGGCGAGTTTCAGAAAGTCCCGGCCCCTTGTTCGTGACGTCACGCCAATACGTCTTGCCTTGCTCGAGAATCAAAACGGCTTCAGATTCGGAGAAGATGCTTTGTTGTTACTCACCCAGTTATGAATATGATTCAAATAGTTCTGAAGAGGAAAGCATAAATGTTGTCAATCTATATCAATTCGAGCCGTCTGGACTCCAATGTAGCATCCCAGAAAATGCACAAGATGGCGCCCAATCTCCGTTGGAAATGGGCGGATTTGTCTGCTGGGAATTTGTGTCAACTGTCATGATCTGGTTGGCGACCAACGGGGGGCGCTGTCGGCCCCGCCTGCACCTGCACAGGTGCTGGTCGTCCCGATCAGATTGGCGACCAACGGGTAGCGACGTCAGCCCTGCCTGCAGCCTCGCAGGTGCTGGTCGTTTAATCACTGACACTTAAAAGGACACCCGGCACGACCATCCGGTGTCGGTTCATTGTTTGCTGCTTGTTTGCTGCAAGCATTGTGTATGTGTTTGTTTAACCTTGGCGGACTTTTACTTTTGGTCTTCTTTTGCTACTTTGTATTTTTTCCATTCAGATGATTTTGATGTTTTACATTTTGTTCCTGCTGACTTTATTTTAATACAATTTGTCAAACAACCTCCTGCTCCCTCCTGCCTGCTTTTTGGGATCCGCACCCGCCATCACCACCTCGCAAAACGTGACATCAACTACTATCAAATAGTAGTCTTGGTGCAACACACAACGATTCACCATCACGTTATTTATGTGTTTTCCTTCCAATTTCGCCATCAACACGAAGTTTTCAGACCAAACAAAATACCCAAAATGCATTGTGTGTCGCTTTCTCGGTCAGGGCCGTTCCTGACGTGATATCACGGTATATGTACCGCAGATTTAGACCCTGCCACGTGATCAGCATAAGTAAGCCTATGTTGCCTAAAAAGTCGGTTGTAGGAACGATCCAAATTGGACCTCAGCCTACCATGGCGATTTAGTGAAGGATTTTGCTGTTGTAAAGTAAGTAAAAGAAGCTATTTTTATAAAACAGCAAAACCCTTCACTAAATCGCCATATAGACAATATGTCTCTCGTTGCAATATTATCATTTTCCAACCTTGTATTGTATTTTATTGTATTGTATTCACAATCCTCTCCATGAGTCATCACCTTACCGTGGTGTAGGGGTTTGTATGTCCCAATGATCCTAGGAGCTAGGTTGTCTGGGGCTTTATGCCCCCGGTAGGGTCACCCATGGCAAACAGGTCCTGGGTGTGGGACCAGACAAAGTACGACTCAGAAGACCCCATATGAAGAAAAAGACAAATGGATTTGGTTTTCCATTGCCCGGACGCGAGTCACCGGGGCCCCTGTCTGGAGCCAGGCCTGTAGATGGGGTCGTTGGCGAGCGCCTGGTGGCCGGGCCTACACCCATGGGGCCCGGTCGGGCTCAGCCCGAAGAGGAAACGTGGGTCCCCCTTCTCAAGGGCTCACCACCCATGGGAGGGGCCAGAGGGTCGGGTGCATTGTGAGCTGGGCGGCATCCAAATGCGGGGACCCTGGCGGTCCGACCCTCGACTGCAGAAGCTAGCTCTTGGGACGTGGAATGTCACCTCTCTTACAGGGAAGGAACCCGAGCTGGTGCACGAGGTCGAAAAGTGCCGACTAGACATAGTCAGCACTTTGGCTTGCCTCCACACACAGCCTGGGTTCCGGTACCAGCCCTCTCGAAAGGGGTTGGACTCTCTTCCACTCTGGAGTTGCCCACGGTGAGAGGCGTAGAGCAGGTGTCGGCATACTTATTGCTCCCTGGCTCGCCGCCTGTACGTTCGGATTCATCCCGGTAGACGAAAGGGTTGCTTCCCTCCGCCTGCGGGTGGGGGGGACGGGTTCTGACTGTTGTCTGTGCATATGCACCAAACAGCAGTTCAGTGTACCCATCCTTTTTGGAGACCTGAGGGGGTGTGCTCCCGTCCCCCTTAAAAAGGGGGGACGGAAGGGTGTGTCCAACTACAGAGGGATCACACTCCTCAGCCTCCCTAGAAAGGTCTATTCTAGGGTTCTAGAGGGGTGGGTCCGTCGGAAAGTCGAGCCTCAGATTGAGGAGGAACAGTGTGGTTTTCGGCCCGGCCGCGGAACAGTGGACCAGCTTTACACCCTTAGCAGGGTCCTCGAGGGTGCATGGGAATTGTGCTTTGTGAACTTGGAGAAAGCGTTTGACCGTGTCCCTCGTGGAGTTCTGTGGAGGGTGCTTCGGGAGTATGGGGTACAGGAACGCCTGATAAGGACCGTTCGGTCCCTATATGACCGATGTCAGAGTCTGGTTCGCAATAAGTCGGAATCGTTTCCAGTGAGGGTTGGGCTCCGCCAAGGCTGCCCTTTGTCACAGATTCTGTTCATAACCTTTATGGACAGAATTTCTAGGCGCAGCCGAAGCGTTGAAGGTTTACGTTTTGGTGGCCTCAGTATAGCATCTCTGCTTTTGGCAGATGATGTTGTACTGTTGGGGCCTTGAAGTGGAGCTCTCCAACTCTCTCTTGAGCGTTTCGCAGCCGAATATAAAGTGGCTGGGATGAGAATCAGCACCTCCAAATCTGATGGTTCTCAGTCGGAAAAGGGTGGAGTGCCCTCCCCGGGTCGGAGAAAAGATTTTGCTTCAAGTAGTGGAGTTCAAAGGACAACCGACGTCTCCGGACAAGTTGTGTCCATAATTTGTAAAATGGCTTCAAATGACTTCTACTGAGCATATTTTACAAATATTCCACCACATATAGCTATATTTTACGTTTTAAGACTTGCGCTGAATATTCAGGAAGTCTTGTTTTTGAGTCCGTATGTGATGTCACTGAAGGAATGCCCCTGACCGAAAAAAGACACATTGTAGCAGTCCTTCCATCACGTCAATGTATTTTGCTGTACTCGTTTGGTCTAAAAACCTCGTGTTGCATCAAAAAGCCGCCAGAAGAGGGCGACCAAGCTCCATGGAAGGAATTTATCAGCCTGTGGAAACGGGCTGATTAATTTCTCACAGGAGCTTGGACGCCATTTTCTGTCTCTTTTTGGGTGGTACATTTCCCCCCAATGTTGCCTCAAAATGGCACGGAATAAATATATGTATGTATGCTTTCCTCTTCAGAACTATTTGAATCATATTCATAACTGGATGTGTAACAGAAATGCATATTCTCTGAATCTGAAGTCATTGTTTTTATTCAGCAGCTAAATTTTTTTGCAGATTTTGGACACTTTAAGTCATTTTTATTGGTGTTTTGCATTAAAATAAAAATATCATACTGCGTGTTTTGGGTATTTTAGATGCTATAAAACGTTTTTCTGTCAGTGTCAGTTCGGAAACAAAAAAGTGACGGCGGATCGGTGCGGCGTCTGCTGTGATGCGGACTTTGTACCGATCTGTCGCGGTGAAGAAGGAGCTGAGCCAAAAATCAAAGCTCTCAATCTACCGGTCGATCTACGTCCCAACCCTCATGAATGGTCACGAGCTATGTCCGAAAGAACGAGATTCCGGACGCAAGCGACCGAAATGAGCTTTCTCCGTAGGGTGCCCGGGCTCTCCCTTAGAGATAAGGTGAGAAGCTCGGTCATCCGGGAGGGGCTCAAAGTCAAGCCGCTTCTCCTCCACATCGAGAGGACCCAGATGAAGTGGCTCGGGTATCTGATTAGGATGCCTCCAGGACGCCTCCCTGGTGAGGTGTTCCGAGCATGCCCCACTGGCAGGAGACCCCGGGGACGACCCAGGACACGCTGGAGAGACTATGTCTCCCAGCTGGCCTGGGAACGCCTCGGGATCTGCCAGGATGAGCTAGAAGAAGTGGCTGGGGAGAGGGAAGTCTGGGCTTCCCTACTGAAGCTGCTGCCCACGCGACCTGACCCCGGATAAGTGGCAGAGGATGGATGGATGGATGGATGGATGGATGGATTCACAATACGTCTCTCGTTTCAATATTATCATTTTCCAGCCTTGTATTGTATTTTTTTTTCTTTCTTAAAAATGACAAAATGTGTCTAAAATGAAAGACTGCCTTCATTCAAATTGCTAAGTAGGCGTTTTTTGTGTGTGTGTGTGTATGTGTGTGTGTTTGTTTCCGACAGCTGTTGTGGAAGTGGAAGTAATTATGGAATGGAACTGATGTTGGTTGTCATGAGCTGTTTAATCCTGCATGATGCTTCTCATCTGCATCGCACTGGATTCTATATACACAAGGCAAGGCGCTTCAATGGAAAGACATCCATTATGCAAAAGTAAGACTGACACGTATTCCTCACAGACATGAATCGACGCTCGCTCACAGCTCATTTATTAAAAAAAACGGACGGACACCAGTCGCAGAGTTCCATTTGCAACCGAGATATGATTTCAGACATTTTCTGAAATATGGCTCTTTGCAAAGGAGAACAATCCGAGGAAAGAGAAGCAAGAGGAATGATAAAAGCCAGACGAGTGCGGCTTCAAGCGAGCAACTCGCACTCAAGACGTGATGACGAGGGAAAATCAGCACACAATTTAAAAAATGCCTTCGAGCCTGACAGACAATTTATCTTCTTCTTCGAAGTATATTTGAAGCTTTAGTTTCTAGGCGATTATATATATATATATATATATATATATATATATATATATATATATATATATATATATATATATACACAGTAAAGTCTCGTTATATCGATATCGTTTATAGTGATAATACTGCTTATTACGACACTATTTTCATTTCCCGTGCACATTTCTAGTCTTTTTATGTATAATTAGTTCCGTTTAGTACGATTCGTGGTTTTTAACGATAATCCGGTTACTATGGTGCTCTTTTTCATCTCCCGCCGGCCATTTTGCTATGTTTATATCGATACACGCCATCGGTCACGCCATTGGTCGACTTGGTCACGTGAGTTTGTTACGTGAGCAGCTCCCGTGTAGCAGAGCCATTTTCATTTTCAGACGCCAGCTCGTGTGTAGCAGACGAGATTGAAGTGTTTGTGTTAAAAGGTAAAAATGGGAAGCAGAAGAAGATTGATGACTTTTTTAAATTGCATACATAATACAGTAAGATGTAAGTGTTGCAGTTTCCCTGTTGTGTTATGTACATGCCCACTGTACTGGATATGAATGCATATGTATATGCAATGTGTATATATATATATATATATATATATATATACAGTAAAGTCTCGTTATATCGATATTCAAGGGAGTCCGAAAAAATATCGATATAACCGGGACTATCGATATATCCGATATCGATATAACGAGACTTTACTGTATATATATATATATATATATATATATATATATATATATATATATATATATATATATATATATATATATATATATATATATATTGTGATATCATGAGAGGCTAGCTCTCAGCGGGACGGGACAAGAAGTGCAATGGACGACAGGTTTGGATACAAACAAAAGGTTTTAATAAAGGGTTCCAGGGGGAATTCACAAGCAACAAAGGTTTGATTAGTGTCTCTTCCAATACTTATCAAAATAAAGTCTCTTCTGATACTTAAATCCAAATAAAGTCTCTTCTGAGGTAAAAACTGAAGACGGAGTTCTTTACAAGAGTCTCTAGGCCTCACCCCTCTTGACGTCCTCGTCATGTAGCCTAGCCACCTTAGCTAGGTTCAAATCCAGTGTCCAGTCGTGTGGTCCCAACTGGCAATGACTTCCACGCAGCAATCAACTTCTCCACAGAGCACAGCAATTGAGCTTGTCTTTCCCCAAACTCCACACTCAGAGGCTCTCTGCCTTAAGAGCCCTGCTTCCCAATCAAGCCCTGATCAGCTGCAGGTGTGTGGGTTTAATTGTTGCCTTCCACCAGGTGGGGCCAAGACTCTCTCTGGGTGGAGCCATCTTAGGGGGATGTATTTGCCCTCCAGGCCACAGCCTCTCATGACATCACATATATATATATATATATATATATATATATATATATATATATATATATATATATATATATATATATATATATATATATATATATATATATATATGTGTGTGTGTGTGTGTGTGTGTGTGTGTGTGTGTGTGTGTATGCTAAGAGCGAAAGGACTCCCTGATCCACACAACCAGGATCTACAGCAGTGACATCGGGATGTCATTCGGGCTGGAGAAATAAATGTAGTCGGTCCACACTGAAGGGGTCTCACTCCCTGAAGGAACAATAGCAGACATTGAAAACATCTACAAGTACCTCGGAATACCACAGGCCAATGGCAACCTCGAACTAGCAACAAGGAAAGCGGCTACGGCCAAATACCTCCAGAGGGTGAGGCAAGTCCTCAGAAGCCAGCTCAATGGCAAGAACAAGACCCGGGCAATAAACAGCTATGCCCTGCCAGTGATCAGATACCCTGCAGGAATAATAAGGTGGCCAAAGGAAGAGATTCAGACCACAGATGTTAAGACCCGAAAACTCCTCACCATGCACGGAGGGTTCCATCCCAAGTCCAGCACCCTGAGACTGTACACAAGCCGTAAGGAAGGAGGCCGGGGACTAGTGAGTGTGAGAGCCACTGTCCAGGATGAAACATCCAAGCTCCATGAATACATCAAAGAGAAGGCTCCAACGGATGATGTACTCAGAGAATGTCTCAGACAATGGGGAACAGAGGATGAGGTGCTGGAAGAGGGACAATCATGGGAGGAAAAGCCCCTACATGGGATGTACCACCGAACCATAACAGAATTGGCTGATCTCAAGAAGTCCTATCAGTGGCTAGAGAGGGCTGGCCTAAAGGACAGCACAGAGGCACTCATCCTGGCTGCTCAAGAGCAGGCCCTGAACACCAGAGTCATCGAGGCAGGGATATACCACACCAGACACCGTGCGTGCATAGAAATAGTATCGATATAACCGGGACTATCGATATATCCGATATCGATATAACGAGACTTTACTGTATATAAAATCGAGAACAATTATACCTGTATGTAATATCAAAAATATCGGCACAACGACAACAACAATCACAATAATAACAATACTACTACTAATAATAATAATAACAACAATAAAATAATAATGACAATAACAACAATAACACTACTACTAATAATAATAATACCTACTGTATATACAGTAAAGTCTCGTTATATCGATATCGGATATATCGATAGTCCCGGTTATATCGATACTATTTCTATGCACGCACGGAGAAAATTACATGCAAACAGGATCGGATATATCGATATTTTTTCGGACTCCCTTGAATATTGATATAACGAGACTTTACTGTATATAAAATCGAGAACAATTATACTTGTATGTAATATCAAAAATATCGGCACAACAACAACAATCACAATAATAACAATACTACTACTACTACTACTACTACTAATAATAATAATAATAACAACAATAAAATAATAACAACAATAACAACAATAACACTACTACTACTAATAATACCTACTATATATATATACAGTAAAGTCTCGTTATATCGATATCGATATATCGATAGTCCCGGTTATATCGATACTATTTCTATGCACGCACGGAGAAAATTACATGCAAACAGGGTCGGATATATCGATAGTCCCGGTTATATCGATATTTTTTCGGACTCCCTTGAATATCGATATAACGAGACTTTACTGTATATATATATATATATATATATATATATATATATATATATATATATATATATATATATATATATATATATATATATATATATATATATATTAAAAATGATATCTGCATGTTGCATCTAAAATATATACATATATGTATGTATAACATATTATATATAAAAAATATATCCATATGTAATATCAAATATATTCATTTATGTATTTATTTATGTATTTATTTGTTTAGTATGAGCAAAAGCCAAGTCTTGATTCGCAGCATCGTTGCGATTTGTTTGGGCAGCACTCGGAAAACCACTTCATGTTGGCTTTTGAGAACACGGCTTGACGTGATCATCTCCCAAGTGGGAGTTTGCAAAGGACATTTTTCAAATGAGAAATATGCATTATTAATAATTCACGTGCTCTCCGTTTAAGTACAACAAACTTGAAGCCATCTGCGGTGTCAACGTTGCAGGCATCGCGTAGCATCTCATTTGCAATTCCGATGCGAGATGCCTTTGGTCACAAATAATTTTCGATGGATCGTAAAATGTGGAATAATTCAGCAAATGTTTACAATCACCCAATCAATTGACTTTTAGTCAATAATAATAATAATAATAATAATAATAATA
Source organism: Hippocampus bargibanti (assembly GCF_051943395.1). NCBI lineage: Eukaryota > Metazoa > Chordata > Actinopteri > Syngnathiformes > Syngnathidae > Hippocampus > Hippocampus bargibanti. Next base: position 5,990,871 of record NC_142740.1, read on the forward strand.
ATAATAATATTTTTTCAAAACCCTAAAGGACACTTTACAGGCACCGGATAAAAAGAACTTTTTTTTTTTCTGCGGGTGAGCAGCGGCAGCCAGACCTGCCCGGAAGTGTACACCATTAACTCAAATATAAAATGGTCATCAGAACAACAACAACAACAACAATAATAATAATAATAATAATAATAATAATAATAATAATAATAATAATACAGTGACACCTCAGCTTACAAACTTAATTGGTTCCCAGAAAGTGTGTGTAAAGCAAAAAGTGTGTCGTCCCAAAAATAATTTCCCATAGGAAACCATTAAAATGAGAATAATCAGTTTCCAGGTCCCCATAAAACATAATTTTCTACTAAATGAGCCTTAAAACCACACAAAATATGCCTTATTTTATGTATAATAAATGTGCTATTGTATTTTAATAAATAAATAAACTATACTGTATAATAAAGTCATTTTATTTCATCAATGCGAGACAAAAGCACTATTATCAGTCAAAGACATGAGTGAACAATTATGTTATATTTTCAATGCGGATATGGCTGCCATAATGACCATTGCGCCGTATCATCATGAAAATACGATTCTTCAAATTGGTCAGGTTATACAGGTAGCATCCGAGTTACGACCGGCGCGAGTTACGACCCCCCGTACTGACGACCACGACCGCCAGACCCCTTTTTTTATTTTTTTATTCTACACCTGACACCGCAACGTGCAAGCAGCCAGCAACACGTACTACAATTTCAGCCAGCCAGCATGTCACACACTCGCACAGCAATCTACTGTGTGACTACACTCAATACAGTAAAACAAACAAATAAATAAATACATACAATTATTCAACATATAGAGAAAAATGTGGGCATGGGAACATTTTACAAAATTTACATGTTACATTATTTTACACTATAAACGTGAATAACTAAAAATAGCATTCAGTGTATTAGCTAACTAGCTACCTAGGTAGCTATATATTAGCTATATAGCGATATAGGTGGCTAGCTAGCTATCTAGCTATCTTTTGGCTGTTTATTTGCTATCTACTTGCTAGCTAGCTAGCTTTCTATCTATTTGAGTTACTTCTGGGTGAATGCTGGCGCGTGTGTTTGCCGCTGCTCACCCACAGAAAATACATATCCTATGACTGTAAAGTGACCTTTAGAGTTTTGAAAGGCGCTTGTAAATGAAATGTATCATTCTTATTATCGTAGTTATACAGTGCAGATACCGTCCTGTCATATAAACCTCGCGTCGGCCATTTTGAAGAAATTTCAACTCACGACCATTTGACTTACGACCATTTTGTCGGAAAAGAACCTAGTTGTAAGTTGGATGTTACCTGTATATAGAAGTACATGCCTCCTTAAAATGAAAAGAACATGAACCTCAGAGCAACTCCAGCCTGCTCTGAATGTCAACTGATCGACATAAAAAAAAAAAAAAAAACAGTAAAATCCTCTTCCGTCCTTTCATATTCTACTGGACGGATTTAATTGGTTTTACCGCCGCGCCGTTGCACCGCATAATGAGCCACTCAGTTCATCTGCTCGTTCCGTTTTCTTCTCCGAACGCCTCAAATGAACCGTCGCAAACGATCAGGAGTATTCACAAAAACAACAAATTTGTTGCCAGACCAGTTGTGGCTCGAGATGAGTTTGCGTATAAGAGAGGTCGTCTTTTGAAGAAAACCTTCTTTTTCTGGCGCCTTATACAACGTGAAACATGGGGTGGTTTAAAGGACAACCGACGTCACGTTTTTGTTTTTTAACTGACACCAGCATCTAAAATACCCAAAACACACAGTATGATATTTTTAGTCAAATGCAAAACACCAATAAAAATGACTTCAAGTGTCCAAAATCTGCACAAAAAAAAATTGTTGCGAATTGGGCCTTTTCAGAAAGTCCCGCCCCCAGTTCGTGACGTCACGCCAAGACGTCTCGCATTGCTGGAGAATCAAAACAATGGCTTCAGATTCGGAGAATATGCTTCCTTGTTACTCATCCAGTTATGAATATGATTCAAATAGTTCTGAAGAGGAAAGCATACATGTTTGCAATCGATTAAAGAATTTATTCCGTGCCATTCTGAGGCAACATTGGGGGGAAATGTATCACCCAAAAAGAGGCAGAAAATGGAGTCCAAGCTCCTGTGAGGAATGAATCAGCCCGTTTCCACAGGCTGATAAATTCCTTCCATGCAGCTTGGTCGCCCACTTCTGGTGACTTTTTGGTGCAACACGAGATTTTCAGACCAAACAAGTACAGCAAAATACATTGACGTGATGGAAGGACTGCTACAATGTGTCTTTTTTCGGTCAGGGGGCGGTCCTTCAGTGACGGCACGTACGGAATCGTCATCAACTCAAAAAACAGACTTCCTGAATATTCAGTCTGAGTCTTAAAACGTAAAATATAGCTATATGCAGTGAAATCTTATTAAAATACGTTCGGTAGAAGTCATTTGAAGCCATTTCATAAATTATGGACACAACTTGTCCGGAGACGTCGGTTGTCCTTTAAACATTAAAGAGAAAGGCAGACGACAGAGAGAGAGTGACAAAATGGATAGAAAACAGTGACATTTGGACTTCTTTTAACTTTGATAGTTCAGAACCTTTTCCTTTTCCTCCTGTATTTTATTTTTCCTACTTTCATTCCTTTCATAACTTCACTGCGGTGAAATGTAAATTTCTCCACTGCGAGACTAATAAAGGCAAATCCAAATCCATCCAAAGGCAGAGTGTATGTAGACGGCAAGGTT